>NW_018220787.1:135598-136156 GCF_001263595.1 Phalaenopsis equestris
AGGGATTCCCGATCATCCGATAGAGACATCTTAATTTAGTTGAAGTTGTGGTTTTTGTGTGATATTTGTGATTAAATTTTGAGTTGTTTTATATTTTGAATGTTGTGGCGGTGAATTTTATCTTGGTTGATTTTAGTTTTGTTTTTGGGTATGTGGCTATCTTGATGGTTTTAGTTTTCATGCAGGGTGAGATCGTTGTTTAGCATGCATATTTGCAGGTATAAAAATACAGTATGAAAGTATAAGAAAAGCAACGCTGAAAAATTGTAAAAGTGTACCTGGCGAGTCTTCTCGTTCCACCACCTGAAACTTAAAATGCATGTTAATGCAGTTTATGAAGAGCAAAAAAGATAAAATTTTCCTAATCTTACGTCATATTATGGTGAGTCCTTAAGAGTTTAACTAAGGATGATTTCTTTAAGCAAAGAATATTAAGTTTAATAGGCCTCTGAGGTGTCCAACAAGTTAAGAGGGGGAAACAGGTCCATGCCTCTCCCTCACCAACTAGTGAAAAGCCTCGATTCCATTTAAACTTATCATTTTGCTTAATGGTCCATC
>NW_018220787.1:136457-138263 GCF_001263595.1 Phalaenopsis equestris
AATTCATGATTTGGTTGGATTTTATTTGAAAATCAAGATAGGGGTATTAAATTGATTAGTTATTGACTTCAAAAGTCATACCCCTAAGTCCAGGATCATTTAATTTTGATAAACTTCCAAATTTTGAATGATTTAGAAATTTATTAATCCTAATTAGGAAACTGAAATTGGTTTCTACCAATTAACCCCTTTGTGTTTCTAACATCAAATAAATTGATTAAGATTAGAGGTTATACATTTTCTCTCCTTGAATTAAGCCTAAATGTTAATTAAGGCAAAATTTCCAAAATTACACATTTGCCCCTAAGGCTCTAACACTCATAATTTGTCAAATTCAATTCAAATGACTTTAAAATTTTTATCCTATCTCATTCATGGGTCAATTGAGACATCAGAGGAGAAAATATGATTTTTCAAAATTTAATTTAATTTATATAACTATTTTTATGCAAAAAATAAGTTTTTTCAAAGAAAATTCCATAACTTGACCAAATATATTATAATCCCTTGAAATTTTTACTGAAGGTAGAACTAGACTAGAGAACCCTTTGAAAAAAATTTCATAAATTTTTGAATTTTTTGTGATCTATTAGAATTATTTTAAATTTTGGGGATTTTAATATATGTAATAAAAATAAAATATTTTAAGTGGTGAAAATTATGTTTTATATTTTTGAAAAATCTCCCTAATTCCCTAAGGTCAAAAAACTTAGAGGAGAAAATTTTATATTTTTCATATTTTAATTTGATTTTTTGGCATTATTTTTAGTGAAATTCATTTTTAGCCTTTAAGATCATTTTTAAGCTTTAAAATTCATTATCTTTATTTAGAAAACCAGGAAAAAAATTTCAGGTATTCTTAAGTGCTTAGGAAATAATTTAGAACATTTTCAAGAATTTATTATTTCTATGATATTTTAGGGATTTCTAATTATTTAAATATTTAAAATAGGCTAAAAAATCAAGATTTTATTTTCAATATCATTTTTCTTAAAAAATACCCCTGATCACAGAGAACTCAAAATAATAAGTTTTATAATTTCTCAATTTATATTTTGATTTTTAAAAATTATTTTAGTGCCAATATGATAATTAACTTGAAAAATCAATTTAAGTTATCAAATGAACTTAATATGCTTTGAAATTTTTATGGTGAGTCTGCTAGACCCTAAAAAAAAAGTGGAGATAAAAAATCAAGTCATTTTATTGTTTGTATTTTCCAAAACTAATTATCTTAGTGATTTAAGATTTGTGAAGATTAGGCGCATTTTAAATGACTTGACTAATAAAAAATTTTCTAAAAGTTCTCTAATCATAGTAAACCTTCAAAAAATTTTTAAGATTTTTTGAAGCAAAATGCTAATTATTATGATTAATTTAAGCAAATAATGTGCATAAAATTGAAAAATATGTATCTCTATCTAGGGACCTCCTCTGACTTTGGAAAAATCAGAGAATGTTTCCCTTGACAGAGGCTACAACATGCTAAAAATTCAAGCTACGGTGATAAATCTACATGCATGAAGTGTTAAAATACTCCTAACACTTACTAATTTTTAAAACTAAAATACTCATCAAATTGACGTAAAGTTTAATTCACATTGTTATTCTCTGTTCATTAAGCAAGTGCGTATTTTTATTTTATTTTCATGATTTTTCTCATAAAGTTATGTATTTTTGAAGTTTTGGGGATTAAATAAATAAGAAAAAGCCCCTATTTTTCTACTTATCCATGTCAACCTCGTACGGCCATCCTACTACGGCTCCGAAAGCATGCGTGGCGCGCTCTGGTTGGACGCCGTCGGC
>NW_018220787.1:138359-139578 GCF_001263595.1 Phalaenopsis equestris
CTCCCCGTCATCGTCCCCGATAGAGTGATCCCGTGCCCGTCCAAACTAAAACCTTAAGATCTCGGCCTAGACTCAACCAAATTGCTTCGGGTTTGATCCTATGGACTCGTCTAAGCAAGGCGAACACATCTACACGACTAAGGTACAATGAAATCAAGCTTAAGTAAATGGAGAATTAAAATAAGCGCGGGAGGAGGAGGAGTTTTATACCTTTGCTCTAACAAGGGAGGCTTTGATTAGAGATGCTCGGCTCATTCATTGGGGTCGAAGGAGGCTAGGGATTGAGTCCCTGGCCTTGGTGTGAAGTGTAGGTGTGAATTCGACCAAGCTCGATTTCAGGTGTTGGTCTAGAGCTATGGTAGAGGCTCTGTGGAAGGGTGATTTGATGGGGCTCTTGCTTCTTTCACTCTTATGAAGGTATGGGCACAAACAGTTGAAGTTTGGTGGAGTGTGGAGGTGAATTGGGTTCTGTCCTTGTTTCCGGCAAGGTTTCGAGCTCAAAATTGGGCTCTGGCAACGGGGATGGGTGAGGAAAGATGGTTGGAATGCAATGAGGGGATCTTAGGGAAGCTCTGTGAAGTTTGGAGAGGCCTCTCTAAGAAATTTTCAGTACTTAGTTTGACGGCCATGAAGGTGGCCTTTTATAAAAATGGGGTTATGGTGGCTGTCTTGGTCAATTAGGAGGTGTAATGTGGTGCTTAAGTGGAGGGCAGAGGAGCTCCATAGTTTGATTTGGATGAGTTGTCCTCTAGGTTTGATTTGGGTGAGGTGCCATGGGGGTGGCTCTTGGTTTTGGGCTTTTCCGGCGACTAGGCTGGCCGGCCGGTTAGGTGGAGGTTGCTAGGAGCTCAGGGAACCCAGAGGAATCCATCATAGCAATTTAATGCAAATGTGCTTGGATTTGGCAAAGATATCTTAAGCATGTGCATTTGTTGAAAATAAGATCCCATAATTTGGGGGACCTTTGGTCCATGGCTTGATTTAGGTGGTTTCATGGTGTTTGGACTGGTCACTAGGTCCAACTAATGGCTGTGCCACACCAAGCTCAATTGGGTTAGATTTGATCTAGGGTCCAGGTGGGTGCAAATGACCAAATCTTGAGTTTGGGCTAGGCTAGCCATATCAATTGACCTAATTGATTGTTGCATTTGGTGTAAATGAACATAAGGAACAACTTTGGTGAAGGATGGAAGTGGTTTTGAGCTCAATTGGAGGGTCA
>NW_018220787.1:139787-140463 GCF_001263595.1 Phalaenopsis equestris
AATTTGGGGCTAAATTTGGGAATTTTGGATTTATGCTAAAATCAAATGGATATGAGGTTCCACCAAGGTCAATTGATGGTTTATTTTGATATATAGGAATTTTATAAAGATTTTTCAACATTAGTTGAGGCCAATTGACTAGGCTAAGGGTTCAATTTGGTGAGATTAAGTCATATGGTCAAAATTGGGGCTTTGACCCAAATCAAAATTGGGCTCAAATCATGGACAAATTGAGCTTGGATTTGGTTTATTTTGGTCATATAAATAGTGAATTTGAGTTTGGGATGGGAATTGGGGTCAATTGGGATCAAATTGATGGACATTTGAGTTTGATTTGGGGAGATTTGGGTCTTTAAAGGGCAATTTGGGGATTTTGGTTAAAGATGGTCAAATTGACCAAATTGGATCTTGTGGTATTCGAAAGAAATGAAATTGGGAAAATTTGGGATTTTTTGGAAATTTTTGGAATTTTTGGGATTTAGTTTGACGGCCATGAAGGTGGCCTTTTATAAAAATGGGGTTATGGTGGCTGTCTTGGTCAATTAGGAGGTGTAATGTGGTGCTTAAGTGGAGGGCAGAGGAGCTCCATAGTTTGATTTGGATGAGTTGTCCTCTAGGTTTGATTTGGGTGAGGTGCCATGGGGGTGGCTCTTGGTTTTTGGCTTTTCCCGCCACT
>NW_018220787.1:141679-142878 GCF_001263595.1 Phalaenopsis equestris
ATTTTGGTAATTTTTGGTAGTTTGGGTACTTTCAAGGTGTTTGAAATGATTTTTGAATAAGTTTGGGTATTTTGGTTAGATTTGGAGATTTTGGCCAAATTTGGGGTCCCAAGGGTATCTAGGTAATTTTGGGGAATTTAGGGGCAAAAGGTTAGGTTGGGTATCTTGGTAGAGTTTGAGTGCCAACCACCATAAATAAGCCATGGACCAATGGAAACCCTATTTTGGGTCCTCTACATAGTGGTCTTAGCTAAACCATAGCCCTAGGGCTAGTAGATTTAGGGGGCCATCTACATGAGTATCCCAAAAGATCAAGGGATCTAGGTTTGAAATTTGAGCTCAGGGTTGTGAGTGATTGTGAGTACAGATGAGTGTAGTGAGTGCCTTAGCTCCAGACCAACACCCGAGGCTAACCCTAAGGTCCAGCAATCCTAAGGGTGACTCATCCTAGGTTTCCCCCACAGTGACCCCACCTACTAAGTACTTAGAGGTTGAGACCAATATGTGGAACTTCAAGTTGAGAAGAGAAGGGTAGAATTTCTAATGGTGAGGGTTTGAAGTCTAGTCTTCTAGGAATAGTCAACAAGAAAAGTCCTATGGCTAGACCCTATGCTACTAAATGGGACAAAATAAACCTCAAACAAAAAATGAGGTCAACAAATGGACCCCCAATAGGTGTGGTGTGTCGGGCAAGCACACAGCGCGTATTGGTGTTGACCGACGAGATCAACAAATCCAATAAAAACTCCTAAGTCAGCAGACCCAGAAGTACATGTAGAGTTTTGTGTGTGATTTGTTTATACTGGAGAATTAGCAGGTGTGTGTTTAATCAAGCCGAGAAGTTGGGACTCTCGTTGGGGATCAGAGAGTGAATTTCAAGTATTGAAATTACAGGTATTCATAAAGGATGGGAATCAGTATGTAAGTGCTGACCCCGATGTGGGAATTGAAATTCAAATAACAACTCAAAAAGAGGGAGGGAGAGAGAGAGTGTGTGTAAGGACCGACCTCGAATGCTTAAAATGCATGTTAATATAGTTTATGAAAAGTGTACCTGGCGAGTCTTATCGTTCCACCACCTGAAACTTAAAATGCATGTTAATGCAGTTTATGAAGAGCAGGAAAGGTAAAATTTTCCTAATCCTACGTCATATTATGGTGAGTCCTTAAAAGTTTAATTAAGGATGATTTCTTTAAGC
>NW_018220787.1:144563-145012 GCF_001263595.1 Phalaenopsis equestris
GATAGTATTTAATTAATTAAAAATATTTTATTAATTAAAAGTTGGTTTCAGTTGAATCAACTTAAAAAAGAAGACTTGGCTGCATTTTCTAAACTTTTATTTGAGTATTAGTTTATTTACTAGTAAAGTTTTATGAAGTTCTTTTTCATATGTATACTTTAAGTGGCTTTAATATAACAATTTGCAAATAGAGAATCATAAATCTTGGACTTGTTGCTAAATATTCTTATACTTTTAATATTAACTGGAGTTATTTTGAATTTTTTGTAATGCAGTCCACGTAGCTTGCTGACTCGACCCGCTATTCACGTCTCAAAGCATCGTCCGACTCAATCTCCCCCGTCCGTTTGATACACTCTTGATCGAACGACTCCCCGTCATCGTCCCCGATAGAGTGATCCCATGCCCGTCCAAACTAAAACCTTAAGATATCAGCCTAGACTCAGCCT
>NW_018220787.1:145149-145351 GCF_001263595.1 Phalaenopsis equestris
TGGGAGGAGGAGGAGTTTTATACCTTTGCTCTGAGAAGGGAGGCTTCGGCATTGCTCAGGCTTCGACCAGAGATGCTCGGCACGTTCGTTGGGGTCCAAGGACGCTAGGGATTGAGTCCCTGGCCTTGGTGTGAAGTCTAGGTGTTAATTCGACCAAGCTCGATTTCAGGTGTTGGTCTAGAGCTATGGTAGAGGCTCTGGG
>NW_018220787.1:146100-153839 GCF_001263595.1 Phalaenopsis equestris
ATCACAGCAATTTAATGCAAATGTGCTTGGATTTGGCAAAGATATCTTAAGCATGTGCATTTTTGGAAATAAGATCCCTTAATTTGGGTGACCTTTGGTCCATGGCTTGATTTAGGTGGTGTCATGGTGTTTGGACTGGTCACTAGGTCCAACTAATGGCTGTGGTGGAGTTAATTTGGTGGCTTTAAGGTGGTTAGGTCACATTTAGTGCATGGGTCCAAGTGGGTGCAAATGACCAACGCTTGAGTTTGGGCTAGGCTAGCCATGTCAATTGGTTGAATTGATTGTTGCATTGGGTGTAGATAATCATAAGGAACAACTTTGGTGAAGGATGAAAGTGGTTTTGAGGTCAATTGGAGGGTCAATTTGAGGGAATTTTGAACCTTATTCAATTTGGTCATGTTGGGCTATGCTTGGGTCTAGCTTGGGTTAGCCTTGGGCTTAGTCCAAATTGATTTTTGAAAATGGTCAATAGGGACCTCATGAGGAGTTTCCAATTTGAATTTGATGCCAATTTGGAGGTTAAGGAAATCAATTGGGTGAAATTTGGGGACTTAGACAATTTGGGGCTAAATTTGGGAATTTTGGATTTAGCCCAAAATCAAATGGATATGAGACTCCACCAAGGTCAATTGATGATTGATTTTGATGTATAGAAATTTTATAAAAATTTTGCAACATTAATTGAGGCCAATTGACAAGGCTATGGGTTCAATTTGGTGAGATTAAGTCATATGGTCAAAATTGGGGCTTTGACCTAAATCAAAATTGGGCTCAAATCATGGACCAATTGAGATTGGATTTGGTTTAGTTTGGTCATATAAAAATTTAATTTGAGTTTATGATGGGAATTGGGGTCAATTGATATCAAATTGATGGACATTTGAGTTGGATTAGTAGAGATTTGGGTCTTTAAAGGGCAATTTGGGGATTTTGGTTAAAGATGGTCAAAATAACCAAATTGGGTCATGTGGTATTTGAAAGAAATGAAATTGGGAATATTTGGGATTTATTGGGAGTTTTTTGGGAATTTTTTGGAGATTTTGGGAGGGTATATTATGGAGGGGTATTTTGGTAATTTGGCCAAATTTGGTAATTTTTGGTAGTTTGGGTATTTTCAAGGTGTTTGAAATGATTTTTGAATAAGTTTGGGTATTTTGGTTAGATTTGGAGATTTTGACCAAATTTGGTCCCAGGGGTATGTAGGTAATTTGGGGGAATTTAGGGGCAAAAGGGTAGGTTGGGTATCTTGGTAGAGTTGGAGTGCCAACCACCATAAATAAGCCATGGACTAATGGAAACCCCATTTTGGGTCCTCAACATAAACATAGTGGAACATAGTGGTCTTAGCTAAACCATAGCCCTAGGGCTAGTAGATTTAGGGGACCCTACATGAGTATCCCAAAAGATTGAGGGATCTAGGTTAGAAATTTGAGCTCAGGGTTGTGAGTGATTGTGAGTGCAGATGAGTGTAGTGAGTGTCTTAGCTCCAGACCAATAACCAAGGCCAACCCTAAGGTCCAGCAATCCTAAGGGTGACTCATCCTGAGTTTCCCCCACAGTGACCCCACCTACTAAGTACTTAGAGGTTGAGACCAATATGTGGAACTTCAAGTTGAGAAGAGAAGGGTAGAATTTCTAATGGTGAGGGTTTCAAGTCTAGTCTTCTAGGAATAGTCAACAAGAAAAGTCCTATGGCTAGACCCTAGGCTACTAAATGGGATAAACTAAACCTCAACCAAAAAATGAGGTCAACACCATGACATTAGGAAACACTTTGTTTGATATTAGAAATTAAAACATTAGAAGACTTAACCTCTGAACCTGATACTTCTCTCAATCTTTAAAATTTGACACTTCTAAAACTTAAACTCGCCACAATGAGGAGCTTAGAGCTAGCATTGTTGGAAGCATGACCATCTTCAATAGTAAAACATGTCTACACAAGCTAAATCATTCCTTATAATTAAATAACAAGTCATATGATTTTGAGGTAGTCCGCCTAGTGCGACGCAAATCCTCAATTTTTCTTTAGGCCTCTGTATAGCCCTACTATACAATTTAAGCCCTAACCTTTTTTAAGATTCTAAGGTTGTTGTTCTTCACGACTTAAATCCTCACATCTACTAGGCTATTTGCGTGATCGTTTCACAAGAATGCAAGCCTTAATTAATAAATTTAGTAGGATGAGACATTTAAATAAACTCTCTCTAAAATTGAAACCAAACCATTGGGTAGACTAGGAAGTCACTGAGGTTCTCCTCAGGATCTGTGACATCCCCTAGTTCTTCTACCTTTGGAATCCAAAAATAAAATGTTCCAAATTTGAGTCATTCCTATTTCAAACCTCATTGTTCGATCTCGTTTAAAAAATTGTATCTTTTGAACTTCTTGAAGATAATATGCCCTGATTTTAATCATTAGTTTTCTTAGGTGGATTCAGTTATCTAAGATGTAATTAATAATAGGGGCTTGATCTTATAGGAAGCTTTTCCAAACCTAGCTTAATATAATCTCTATTTAACTTTTCATATTAAATAGGGGAATTTGCAGGCTTATAATAAAATGGTTTCATATACCAAACAGATGTCATACATTTCTTAGTTTATTTGATTGAGCCTTATCATCAAGCAATGTGTTTATCTTTCAAGATGGATACATAGCTAAAGGTGTGGCACTCTTTCATTTAAACTGTGAAAGATATGGGATCGATTTGATTTCATATTTTTCTAAATATATATATATAAGATTTCGATTTCGGCGACCGACGGCTTCCACAGGACAACTCCCCAGGATAAAATTTGTGCCTAAAAATTTGGACATTGCTTAACTCTAGCCTAACCTAAACACAAGTTTAACCCAACATCCCTAAATTGATCAAATGTCTAAAATCCT
Source organism: Phalaenopsis equestris (assembly GCF_001263595.1). Lineage (NCBI taxonomy): Eukaryota > Viridiplantae > Streptophyta > Magnoliopsida > Asparagales > Orchidaceae > Phalaenopsis > Phalaenopsis equestris. Next base: position 148,996 of record NW_018220787.1, read on the forward strand.
TCAAATTAACCCTCCAAATCAATTCAAAATGACTCTAAATCTGTTCTAAACTCTTTGTGACATTCATCTATATAATCTTGATCAATTAATTGAGTCCAATGTTATAGCTAGCCCAACTCAAACCCAACTTCAAGCCAAATTGACCCAAATCGAACCTGTACACCAAAATTGATTTAGCCATGCCAAATTTGCCAATCAATGACCACTCCAGCCACTAAGTGCACACTATTGAACAGGCCAGACTCACCTAGCCCACCCTAGATGAGATATGGGTCGATGGTCCCTTGATTTAAGAAATTTACCCCATATTTGGCCAAAAGATGAAATAATTTTTCCATCATTGCTTACCCTTGGGAGTTAATCATAACTAGCCACCCCTAAGCCCTTTGAGCTAAGAGGTGACCAGACACTAGCCAACCACCACCTCAGCTGCCAGAAATATTCACCCCAAAAGAACTCAATGTGACGAAAACCCAAAATTGAACTCACCTGAGCTAGCTAAGATTGATTGGCTGTTAGGGCCTTTCTTCCCTCCATCTATGCAGCACCCTGGCCACCTCAGCTTGGCCTGAGAGCCAACATAGCCTCTTCTATTTAAACCACCCCCTCTACGGCCATAAAAAAAAGCTATCAAATTCCTTGGGGAAACTCTGTCCAATTATTTCAAGAGTCCCTCTAAGAACTCCTCAGTTCAATCCAACTATTTTCCCCCTCTGGTTCCCACTGTGAGAGCTCAATTTTGAATTCAAAAATTCAGCCTGAACCACAACATATTTCACCACACCCCCACAGTCCACAAAAGTTCAATTAACTGTGCCCACACAATCATCAGAGTGAGAGGAGTTGCTTCCCCACAAAAGCCCCATCCTAAAAAGCCACTAACCTAGCTTTAGATCGACACCTTAAAACGACCTTGACCAAAATCATACCTAGATAATTCACCAAGGCCTATGAGTTCATTTGGAGGTTTGTTAAAAACAATCAACTCCACTACAACTATCTGATTGAGGCCTTCCCTCTCAGACAAAGGTATAAAGCTCTAACCCTTATTCGAGCCTATTTTGAATCTCCATACATATTTACTATATTTCATATCATATAAGCCATCCGATATGTTTGTCTTGAGTAGATGAAGGTGCAGGAACAAACTTGAAGTGTAGAACTTGAGTTCTTAGGGTTTTAAGTTGAACGACTTATGGGTTAGGTCACTTGGGGACGACGACAGAGTGCCATCTTATTGCGCGTTTACTTAATGGATGAAGGAGATCAATTCAGATGAACTCTTGGTACGTGAACTGCTGGGAACGTGGCAGCTGATGTGTCTAGTAGTGTCAAATTGCGAAGCACCGCATGTAGAGCTCAGAGCGGATAAGAATGATGCGGCGGCTGAGTTGGATAAGTAGAAAATTAGGGATTTCTGATTTATTTTAATACCAAAACTTTGAAAAATCATAACTTTGTGTCGAAAAATCATAAAAATAAAGTAAAAATGCGCTCTAGCTTAGTGAACAGAGGAGAATAATGTGGGCTAGAACTAAAAATTATTTGTTAACTTTTTCATTTTAAATTAATTAATACTCTATGTGGTATTTTAATTCATTGTGGCAAAGCATTGCTCACCATAACTTGAAATTTTGAGGGTTTATTCCTCATGATAGAAACGATGTTCTCTAATTTTTTCAAGGTCAGAGGATTTCTCTATACTTCTAACCCTAATTTTCAAGCTAAGATGGCTATTCAACTTAAATTAATTCTATAAATTGAAATATCACTTGAAAAATCATAGGATTATTTTAGTCGGTTTCTTCTAGTCAGAGAAGCTTAGGAAAAATATCATGATGACTTGAAAAATTTTGTACAATTCTATATTTAATTAAGTTTGTATATCTTGTACTAATTTATGTAAATTAAATAAAAATAAAAAATTGACAAATTAATTCCACATTATGCATTACAATCATGTAAGTCTACTGTAAAAATTTAAAAATTATTTGACTAAGTTTAGGCACTAATGTTGATTTTACAACAAACATTATATTTTTTTATAAAGATAATTTTAGTAACTTAAATACACCTAGAAAAATTATGAAAAGTGGTTTTCTAAGTTCCTTGCGATCAAGGGCAATTAGGAAAAATAAAAGTTATTTTTGATAAAATAATTGATTTTTGGCCTATGTTTTGATTTAAAAGAAAAATAATCAAAAATAGGTAAAATTTCAAAAACACAAAAATATTTTAAAATGTGCCTACATGCTTCCTGATCACATAAGACTCATTAAAATTTTTTTAATAATTCTTCTAAGTTAAAAAATAAATTTCTAATGACTTAAAAGGTATTTTTTTTCTCATTATAATAATTATAATAAATAAATTAAAAATCATAAAAATATAAAATTAGTTTCTCTGAGTTCTTTGGACTTAGAGAGGATTATTAAAATAGAAAGAATAATTTTGGTAAATAAAACATCTTTGTCATTCAAATTAAATCATAAAAATCAATAAACAATTAAATTAAAAGTTTGATTCAAAAAAATCACGAGGTTCAGCCTAAGTGTTTCTCTGACCTAAAAAAACCTTTAATAATTTTTCTATAAATGAAAAACTTTATTTTGATTAATTAAATAAATTAATTTTGAAAATTCTTTTTTCTAAAATATTAATTATTTAAATTAAAATTTGAAAACCACATTTTTCTCCTTTGATGTTATAATTACTCTATGGATATGGTACTCTAAAATCTCTAAGGTTATTTGAGTGGTGATTAATGAGTTATGAGGTGAAGAGCCCCAAAGGTAAAGTGGTCATTTTGGATTTTGGTTCCTGAATGAAAATTTAGGATTAAACAAAAAGAAAATGGGTAATTTTGATTCTAATGAATATGTTTGGATGATTGAAACATAATGGGTAAAAGGTAGAAACCAATTTTCCACCTTTCCATGATAGTCCACCTTTCCATGATCCACCTTTCCATGATAGGAATAAAATTATAAATTTTCTAAATTATGAAAAATTTGAAGTTCATAAAAATCAAATGGTTTCTAAGTGATGGGCTAAAGCTAAGGAGATTTTGTTTCACTTATGATTAAGTCCAAAATGAATGATGGTCTGACTCCTTTTAATCAGAATCCACATAACCTAAATTAAAATTTTAACACTTGCCAATCTTTCTCCCATTAGATTTATTAAAGGGCTTGGTAGTGATCTAATCTTGATATTTAATTCATTTGATGGGATTTAGTGGACAATAAGAGTGATGATCCCCACTCAATGGCCCATGCACAGTATATCAATAGTTATAATGGTATTTTTCGCTTATATTTCCTTATTTTGCAACAAATCCAAAAACTTGATCTTGAAGAAAAATAAGAATTTAACTTTTTAATTTATATATATTTATATTGGGATACTACACAAGTATACGTATCATTATCAAGTAATATAGGACTTTTTGATTAAGACTTGAATATTGAACCCACAGGGAAGATTATGTAATATGCACTTTTTAGAAAGTTTTTTTATTTTTAAAAAGATAATTACTTAAACTAAAAATTGTTTTTATAGGAATTTAAAATTTAAATATTTTTGGTATTTTTGATATTTAACGAAACAGTAAAAACATAAAAGGATAACTAAAGTTTTTTTAGAAGAAAAGTACCTAATATGAAAATATCATTCTTGTTATCATGAATTAGTAATAAGTATAGGAATTCTGTTGTGGAAGTATGCAAATTGTGTTGTGACAAATTGTAGCAATAATATTATTTCCCTTTATTAGAGATGCTATAAAGAACATTGGCTAATTTAAAGTTTGAATAGTTTTTAAGACCAGCTAGGCAAGGAAGATACTAGCTCTCACTCTAGAGTTCCCTCGATTCCCTCCACCTGGTGGCTAACATTATTGTATCAGAACTTAAAATAATAAACCATGTTGGGGGCTTTAGCCTGTCACTTTAACGTTTTATAACTCTACACCCATCAATGAAAATTTCTCTATTTATTTGCACTCAAACATATGAACTACATCCTGATTCATATAACCTCTCGGAACTAACTCCCCTGAAAAGAACTTTCAAAACTTGCTTAACGTTTTATAACTCTACACCCATCAATGAAAATTTCTCTATTTATTTGCACTCAAACATATGAACTACATCCTGATTCATATAACCTCTCGGAACTAACTCCCCTGAAAAGAACTTTCAAAACTTGCCAATATTTTCAGAACTCTTTTCTAAGTCCTCTCTTCTTTCTTTTATAGTTTTTTAATAAGTGCGTTGGGATCTCTTCAAAATGTATCTTGATTAGATGTATATGCGCAAGAGGCGCATCCTTTCATGATAATTTTTGTCCATAGTGGTTACAACCGCTTATTAAGCCAATGGGTGCCTCAAATTGATATTGTCCATCATCTTCTGCAATAACTCATCCTAAGTCTTGGCATCACCTCTAGATGTAGAAGCACGAGAAGTAGATGGTCGTGATGAAGATGCAGTAGACGTATAACATCCATAACTTCTGGAAAATCCTCCTCTCTAGCAAAAAATTGAATGCTTAGAATAAGTCTTGACATTCACCTTTGTAATGGGCTTTAGAGGTAACAGAACTTCCTCCCAACTATCATACTTCACTCAAGCCTGCTTGCATAATGAAAATATTAAGGAAGCAAATCTTATACCTGCAGTGGTAGCAGCTGTAGCAGAACTGATGATAGTGTGATAGATCAAAGCCCTAGTGTTGATGGGCTTTCCCTCCTGAATACAATAATTCAATTTTGCTCTCTCTCTGGTCACTTCTCTGAGATGATTGGTCGAAAGCAGACGAGCAGAAATGAAATAGTGTCAGAC
>NW_018220787.1:153894-162045 GCF_001263595.1 Phalaenopsis equestris
CTCCTCTTTGAAGTTGGGAAATTTACTCTCCTCTCATTGGTAATCTTCCAAAGACCTATCCCAATAGTTAAATATGAAATAATCTCGTCTTGTAGGGCTTCTGTAGGACTATAATTCGCATAAAAACATAAAGTCTCTAGTGGTAATTGCTAAAACAAGTTGACTACCTCTGGAGTAAAAGGTACCAACTTCTCTCTAACCATAACTCAATCGTTTTCAGCCTCTAGGATATTTTCATAAAAGTCCCTCACAACAGAAATCATTGCGGCGGCAGAGAAACAACAGAACTGTTCCCACCGTCGGCCGACTATCAGGTCTTCCAGTTCTCCACCTGAACTCTTGAAACATCGATCCTGAATCAATTTTCGTGATTATAGAGCGTCACTAAATTGATCCTGAGCTTTTGAATTGACAAATTTGCTCAAATTGAATGGGCTCTTTCCTCCACTATTTTTTATTCTTGGTGTCATCCTACAAATTTGATAAATTCCAAAAAATAACTCTAAAAATCAAGTTTAAATCACTAAACTAAACTTTGAAAAGCACTAACTAAACTTCCAAAAGCACTAACAAACTTTGAAAAGCACTAACTAAACTTCCCAAGTATTTTCCATAGATTATTCTTCTCTTTTCACCATGAATAGTAAATTTTTCAAATCTTCGAAATGTGCTCAAAATATTTGGTGAAAATCCAAAATTTTTGCATAGAAGTAAAGCTCCTACCTGAAGGAACTTGAATCTAGCAAATCTCACTCGATCCTACCAAGAAATTTTCACATTACACTTGCACTTGCGACTTTGAGTTGGGGAAGATAATAAAAGGTATTAAAAATGGTATTTTTGGACTTAAAATTTACTTTTAGCCGTTTGCAAACCAATTTTTGTGAACCGGCGCTTAAGCGCAGGTAAGTGGCGCTTAGGCGCCTGCCTCTCGGGTTGGCTCGCTCTTAAGCGCGAGATGTGGTGCTCAGTCGCTAGTGCACAATTTTTAATATTTTTAAATTTAAGTAAAATGCACTATTAGCCTAAGTAAACCACCCCTAAATGGTCTCATAGCACTTAAATGACTATTTTTACTTCCTGTAACTCTTTTCGTAACTCTTTTTACTTCCTGTAACTCTTTTCTCTCTCAAAATTCTCCATAATAATTAATTCAATTCGAGGCTAAAAATATCACAAATTTTCACAAAAACAAACTTATTTTAATTCTCAAACAAGTAAAAACAAATTTAACACTTAGTTCTCTCTCCAAATAGTCTTGGATGAGAAAAATTTCCTAAGTACAAAACAATTACCACACATTTACAATTAAACACACAAGTGACACAAACACTAAACACAAGTCCTAAACACAATACACTTAAAAACATGACTCCAAACAAACAATTCCTGACACTTAACTTAATGGAACTCTTCATTAGAAGGAACAAATTCTTGTCTCTCGGTAGTCTCTCCAAGAATATAGAGTTGATAAAACGAACGGTGGTGACGAGCTCTAATACTATCATCTTCGATCCACTTCTGCTTAAGGAACATCGTCTTAATTGCTTCCTCTATATAACTGGTATGGATGAACTGCATCTTAAGTTTCTACCCAATATGTTATAGATGAACATGCAATTCAAGCACCTTAGTCTCTAATGCAGATATAGTATTCTCCATCTTTTTGATCTTCTCCAATATTCCTTCAATACTAATGGCTAAGAAACTGTTATACATCTCCTATGCACTTTGACTAATGAACTTCTTCTTCATGGCTACTTCCTTCTTCTTCAAATTCATCTCCCATGAAGACATTTTCTCTAAATATCTCTCTTTCTTAAACTTTTAGGGCTAAAAAAAATCTGGGGTGAAATGCCTTCACAAACCCCTTCTATTTATAGGCCTAATTCCCCCTCATAACTTCTAAGAATGACTTGAAACTGCCAAGACATGTTTATTCCAACTAAATTGCAGTTACACCTTCTAGAAATAAAAATTTGTACATGTGATTAAACTGCTGCGCTTAAGCATCGGATCTGGCTCATAAGCGCCAGAGCATATTTTTGCACCATTCAACTTAACGTCCAAATTCTCATTCTAACATGTCTAGGTAACTAAATGAAGTCTAAAAATCATTACTAAAACATAATAGAGTCAAAAATACTACCTAAAATTTCTTAATCAGACTCAAAACAAAAATCAAAGCAAAAACACATTGATAACAAAAATCAAAGTAATCCTATGATTTATATGATATTTCTTTAATAACTTCTCTATAATGGCATTTCTGAGATGACTTCCCCCATCAGTAATGATAACTCTCGGCATCCCAGATCTACAAAATATGTTCATTTTCAAAAATTTTGCAACACTTTGAGCATCACATTGAGGTAAAACAACAACTTCTATCCATTTGAATACATAGTCCACTGCTAATAGAATATATAAATTTCTGAAAGATGGTATAAATGGTCCTATGAAATCTAACCCCCAAACATCAAATATTTCAACTTCTAGCATAAAATTGAGGGGAATCTCATTTCTTCTAGAAATAATGCCTACTCTTTGACATCTATCACAAGTTTTGATATAAGCATTAATATCTCTAAAAATTATATGCCAATAAAATCTAGATTATAGAATTTTTTATGTTGTTTTATCAACACCAAAATGTCCCCCAAAATCAAAATTATAACATTTTTGGATAATTTCATAACATTTTTGGATAAAAAATTATAACATTTTTGGATAATTTCATAAGTTTCTTCTAATGGTACACATCTTCTAATGATCAAATGCTTTCCTTATTTATATAAATATGGATCATCCAAAAAATAAGTCTGAGCTTCAGAAATAAATTTCCTCATTTGTTGGTATGTCTTTCCATAGGGTTTAAGATCATTAACAATATAATTCACAATGTCGGCATACCACGGAACACGCCACTCATTTAAAGTGAATAACTTTTCATCTGGAAAACATTCATTAATTTCTTTTTCAAAACTGAGTGGTTTTTCTAATTTAAGCCTAGACAAATGATCAGCAATTTGATTTTTCAGTTCCCTTTTGATCTACAATTTCAACATAAAATTCTTATAAAAGAAGAATCCTTCTTATAAGTCTCAGTTTAGTATCCTTCTTTTTCATTAAATACTTAATAGCAAAATGATATGTATGTACTATACAATGAGTTCCAATCAATTACTATACAATGTATGTACTATACAATGAGTTCCAATCAATTATGATCTAAATTATCAAAGACATATACTATTGTAAATAACTCTTTTTCAATTGTTGAATAATTAATTTGAATTTCTTTAAGAGTTTTACTAGCATAGTAAATAACTTTCAAAATTTTAACATATTTTTGTCCTAAAATAGCTCCAATAGCATAATCACTTGCATCACACATAAGTTCAAAAGATTTCCCAATTTGGTAAAACTATAAATGGTGCAGTGATTAATTTTTCTTTTAATAATTTAAAAGCTTTTAGGGCTTTTAGACACTCTTCATCAAAATTAAAAACTATATCTTTTTCAAGTAAATGGCATAGAGACTTAGAAATTTTTGAAATGTTTTTAATATATTTCCTGTAGAATCCAGCATGTCCTAAAAAACTCATAATTTTCCTTACATTTGTTTGATAAGGTAAATTAGCCATCACTTGAATTTTAGCACCATCACTTGAATTTTAGCAGCAGGATCTACTTCCATACCATTTTCTGATATTTGATGACCTAATACAAAAATTCCTACTACCATAAATTGACTTTTTCCCAATTAAGGACTAAATTTGTTTCTTCACAGTGCTTAAGAACTTTGGATAAATGTTCTAAATACGCGTCAAATGAAGTTCCAAACACTGAAAATTCATCCATGAATATTTAATCCATTTTTTAATTAAATCACAAAAAATTTTCATCATACATCTTTGAAATGTAACAGGGGCATTACATAAACTAAAGGGCATTCTTCTAAGAGAAAAAGTACAATAAGGACTGGTAAATGTTGTTTTCTCTTGATCCTCATGAGATATTTGAATTTGGTGATAACCAGTATATCCTTCTAGAAAATAAAAGTATTTATGCCCAGCTAGTCTATCCAACATTTGTAGCGTTTGATCTTGAAAGGGTAGTGGAAAATGATCTTTCCTAGTGGCAAGATTTAATTTTCTATAATAAATGCATATTCTCTACCTGGTAACTTGTTTAGTAGGTATTAACTCGTTATGCTCATTCACAATTACAGTTACTCCTCCTTTCTTAGGAACACAGGGAATTGGACTAACCCATGCACTATCTGAATAGCATAGATAACTCCATCATCTAACCACTTTAAAATTTCTTTCTTAATAACTTCTTTCTTAACAAGATTTAATCTCCTTTGTGGATTAGCCCTAGGTTTGCAGTTTTCTTCCAGATTAAATTTATGAATGCAAATTGAAGGATTGATTCTCTTAATATCAGCAATTGTCCATCTGAAGGCTTTCTTAAAATTTTTCAAAATTTACACCAGCTTTTCTTCTTCTTCCTTTGTTAACTTTGAGGAAATTATAACATGTAAAGTAGAGGAATCTCCTAAAAAGGCATAATTTAAATGTTCAGGAAGTAATTTCAACTCAAGTTCAGGAGGTTTTTCAATAGATGGATAAAAATGATTTATCTTTGTCTATCGTCTCCAAAATTTCAAAAATTTCTTGAACATAACTTGAATCTTTCTTAAAAAGTTTTTACACATTGATCTAATTCCTCTTCTTGCACATGTTCCATATCTTTTCCTTCAGATTTTTCTTCATAACTGGTCTTGAAAATGCATTCGCTCAGATATCTTGTACCATCCATTCTACAACATTCATCATCTTCACCTTTTGCAGGGTATTTCATTAATTTTGAAATGTTAGAAGTAACAGGAAGTAACAGTTTGATCATTGTTAATTCTCCTTTCTGCACATCTATCATTGCTCTTCCTGTGGCTAGGCAAGGTCTAGCTAGGAAAGGTCTCCCCAAAATGATAGGTATCTCTTTATCTTCCTCCATATCTAGCGCAATGAAATCAACATGAAAGATAAATTGATCCAATTTCACTAGGACATCTTCTATAACTCCATTAGGATATGTTATTAAACGATCCGCTAACTGTAGAGTTACAGTAGAAGGGGTTGTTTTTCCTAATCTGAATCTTTTAAATATTGATAATGGCATAAGGTTAATGCTTTCACCTTAATCACATAAAGCTTTCCCATAATTTTTTCTCCTATCGCACATGGAATTATAAAGCTACCAGGATATTTAAGCTTTTAAGAAAGTTTCTTCTGAATTATAGCACTGCACTCCTCACTAAGAGCAATAGTCTCATTATCTTCAAACTTCCTTTTTCTATTGAGAATATCCTTCAAAAACTTTACATAGCTTGGCATTTGTTCTAAGGCTTCAGCAAATGGGATATTGATTGTAAGCTTCTTAAATATTTCCAAAAATTTTGAAAATTGCTTATCCAACTTTTGTTGTCGAAGTCTCTGAGGAAATGGAGGTGATGGTTTTTCTAAATCAATTTTTGGGGGAGAAATAGGTCTTTTAGAATCTTTTGGAGCATCCTCTTTTGCTTCTTCAATTTCTTCTCTCTCTAATTCAATCTCTTTTTAAATCCTACCTTCTAACTCTATTCTGCTTCTAAGTTGTACAACTTTAACTTGCTATTTATTCTGGTCTTTTGGATTTTATTTAGTATTACTAGGAAGTGTTCCTTAGGATCTATTAGTTAATGAAGTTGCAATTTGCCAAAGTTGATTCTCAATATTTCTAAATGTTCCTTTGTAACTGTTTACCCATTTGTAACACCACTTCTTCTATAGGTACTTCTTATCCTTAAATATTATTGTTGAAACCTAGAGGATAAATAGATCTATAATTATTATTCTCTTGGTTGTTCAAGTTTCCTAATGAGTTGACTTGGTTGTTCCCCCATTGCTGATTATTACCACCCGAATTGTTATTCCAGTTAAAGTTGGGATGGTTCTTCCAACCTGGGTTATAATAATTGGAATATGGGTTATTTTACTTATTATTTATGACATTCAAAGTTTTTAATGATGTTTGAAAATCTACCATTTGGCCAAATGAATTATCTTCAATTATGTAAATTGGTTGAAAAAAATTCATTCCAAATTAGTATAACTTCCTTGAAATTGCAGCAACTTGATTTGCTAACATAGTAAATGCATCAGTTTCATGAATATTTGCTGCTTTCCTTGGATTCACCCTCTCAGAAGGCCATTGAAAATTATTGGTAGCCATCTCTTCAATTAAAGCATAAGTGTCGTGAAATGGTTTTGACATCAATGAACCACCAGTAGCAGCATCGATAATAGATCTAAGAGAACCAATTAATCCAATAATAAAAGGTTTGAATTTTAACCAATCTGGTATAATTAACCAATCTGGTATAACATGGTGTGGACGCTCTCTTAAGAGTTGTTCAAATCGTTCCCATGCTTCATAAATAGATTCCCCGACAAACTGATTAAAAGATGTAATATCATTTTTAAGCTTCTTAGTTTTTTATGGTGGAAAATATTTAGCAAGTAATTTTTGTGCTAAATCACCCCAAGTTCTGATAGATCCAAGTGCTAATGAATTCAACCACATCTTAGCTTTATCCCTTAGTGAGAAAGGAAATATCCTAATTCTTATGACATCATCTGAAACACCATCGTATTTAAATGTAACACATAATTCTAGAAAATTGATGAGATGTGAATGTGGATCTTCAGTAGGAGATCCGCCAAACTGATTATTTGATACCATTTGGATAATAACAGGTTTAAGCTAAAATGAATTAGCCACTACAGTAGGTTTTTGAATACTACAATGAAGTTCATCTACAATAGGGTTGGCATAATCTCTGAAAGGTCTAAACCCTTAATGAATTTCAGTATTTTGATTATTTTGGTTTGCAATTTCTATAATTTTTTTTTATTTTTCAAAATTTTTAATTTTTTTGGTTTTTCTGATTTTCTAACAGTTCTTTCTAATTTAAAAGTATAGGGCACTAGTCCTTCAGAATCTGAACTACGCATACACTAACATAAAATAAAATAAAATAAAATATACAAATTAAGATACACTATTTAAAATTTAAATAAGACTTTCTAAAAATAGAAATTTACTTAATTTTCTTCCACAGAAACGGCGCCAAAAACTTGATCCCGACTCAATGGCCTATGCATAGTATATCAATAGTTCTGATGGTATTTTTTGCTTATATTTGTATTTTCAATAGTTCTGATGGTATTTTTTGCTTATATTTCCTTATTTTGCAACAAAACCAAAAATTTGATCTTAAAGACAAAATAAAAATTTAACTTTTTAATTTATATATATTTATATTTGGAAACTATGCAAGTACATGTATCATTGTCAAGTAATATAGTACTGTTTGATTAAGACGTGATATCAAACCCACAGGGAAGATTATGCAATATGCAGTTTTTAGAAAGTTTTTCTATTTTTAAAAAGATATTTACTTAAACTAAAAACAATTTTTGTAGGAATTTGAAATTTAAATATTTGTTGTATTTTTTATATTTTAATTAAACAATAAGAACTTAAAAAGATAACTGAAGTTTTGGTAGAAGAAAAGTACTTAATATGAAAATATCTTTCTTCTTATCCCAAATCAGCGTTAAGTATAAGAATTCTATTGTGCAAGTATGCAAATTGTGTTATGCCAAATATAAAAAATAATTTTTTTTACCCTTACTAGAGATGCTATAAAGAACATTGGCTAATTTAAAGTTTGAATAGTTCTAAAGACCGACTAGGCAGAGAAGATATTAGCTCTCAGTCCAGAGTTCCCTTGATTCCTTCTACCTGGGGGCTAACATTCTAGTATCAGAAACTAAAATAATAAACCAAGTTGGATGCTTTAACCTGTCACTTTAAAGTCCTCTAACTCTACACCCATGAATGAATATTTCCGTATTTATGTATTTATTTGCACTCAATCATTATTCTCATTCAAACAACCTCATGTGATTCTTTCCAATTCTTGATTGAGACTATACCAGCCCGGTTCTTACATGTTCTTACAACAAATTTTAACATCTGGATTGGTCAAATCAAGAAGTACATGAAGTGCCATGAAGTGCATGGATTTAAATTCTTCCA
>NW_018220787.1:162107-162542 GCF_001263595.1 Phalaenopsis equestris
AATTAATCCAAAACTTAATTACTTATCATTTTAAGAAGAAAGATAAAGAAAACTACTCAGAATCCATGGAGAAAACAAAACCACACTAAAGTTTAAAGAAGAAATCATTTTCAAACCAACAACAAGTCTCAATTAAAACCAAAAGTAGTCTAAAACAAAAAGATAAAAACTTATCTCAAGTCCTCTACCAAACTCTTAAAGTGCCTTTGAATCTCTGCTCTTTTACAATCACTGAAAATAAAATAACAAAAAGGATAAAGTAAATAAAAATTTGTTCCTGAAAATCTCTCTGAACTAACTCTCCAGAAAAGAACTTTCAAAACCTGCCAATATTTTCAGGACTCTTTTCTAAGTCCTCTCTTCTTAAGTCCTCACTTCTTTCTTTTATAGTTTTCCAAGAGGTGCCTTGGGATCTCTTCAAAATGTGTCTTGATT
>NW_018220787.1:162578-184827 GCF_001263595.1 Phalaenopsis equestris
TCATGATAATTTTTTCATGATAATTTTTATCCATGGTGGTTACAACCACCTATTAAGCCAACTGGTGCCTCCAAAACCTCTTCAAAATTTGTGAAAATCGATTTTACTTGTCTAGTAACGGCCACTGACGCTTAAGCGCTGGGTCTCAACGCTTATGCGCAAAAACTCTTTTGCACAATTTTTCACCTTTTTGCTCCTTCTTAAAATTTGATCCTTTTTCACTCATTTTAACATTTTTTTCATTTTTACTTGTATCTGCAAGAAAAACACGAAATCAACTTCCATTAATGCACAATATCTCAACAATAGGTATAAAAATATGTCTAAAAATACTATATATTTTAGGTGTATCACACTACAAGACCGAATTTAGTGATGGGTCCAAAAGTCTTTAATGACTGAAACATGCTTTAGGGGCATTCACCTACATAACTTTTGAAAAAAGTATCAGTTGATTAATGGAGTGCCCTGTCCTCGGGATGATTAAAATTTCAGTGTTTGTCGAGTAATGGGGCAATTTTAATTTGACCTATGATAATCAATAGAACAATATGATAAGTTAAATATGAACTCAAATGTTTCAATGGATCTTTATGGCAGTTTAAGGTCATTCCCCGAACACTTTAGAATCTCTTGTATATTTTGAAGGACAAATTGAACTTGCTATATTTTTTTCTAAAGTCAATCATCCACAAAGATCTTTTGAGACTCAATAAGTCATGGTTTGGAGTCTGTTAGATACACCTTCATCTACTCTTGAAATTAATTTAAATTTCTATGAAATTATATATATGTTGCAAAAGGTAATCTTTCAGCGGGAATGTCAAGAAGATGACAGGTATTATAACTTGGGGTTTGTTAGTTGCACCTTTGACTATTCTTATTTTAGCTTTTCTGCAATATTATAACTGCCTGGTTGAGTACTTTCCGTTACTTGCAAACCAAAACAATTTTTCAAAAATTAATCAACATTTTCAAAACCTAAAACAAATTGTTTCAAAGGTAATGATAAATCCTTTGAAATTTCACAAAGCATAAAATGTCCTTTTGAATTCACGAGAGTCCCTTAGAGGGGGTAACCCATGGTTGCTAACGAGATCTCCATGGTTTAAATGTGTTTCATAAGTCATTTAAGTTAATTGAATTCAAAAGAAAATAGTGATACTAGAATGAGGGAATTGTGGGATCTAAACTGGTGTTGCTCTATTCAACTTTAACATCTGCCATGATATTTAAATAACCATAACCTTAGAAGACATTTGATTTGACATCAGAACTTGATACATTAGAAAACCTAAACTCGCTATGATAAGGAACTTGGAGCTAGTATTGTGGGGGCAGCACGACCATCTTCAACAGCAAAATAAGTCTACACTAGTTAAAACATTTTTTAGAATTAAACAACAAGCCATAGGATTTTGAGGTTTTCCACCTAGTGTGACATAAATCGTCAACTTATATTTAAAACTTTGTATAGACTTGTTACACAATATAAGCCCTAAGTTGTTTTATGATTCTAAGGTTGTCATTCGTCATGCCTAAAGTCTCACATCTTTCAGGCTATTTATGTGATCGTTTCACACTAATGTAAGCCCTAATTAAGAAAAAATTAGTAGGATGAAACATGCACATATTTCTCTTCTAAATTGAAACCAAACCATAGGATTGCTTCGGAGGTCGTCGAGGTTTTCCTTATAATCAATCACATCCCCTAGTTCTTCTTCTTTTGGATTCCAAAAATAAAATGTTCCAAATTTCAGTCATTCTCCTTTCACACCTCTTTGTCTAATCTCATTGAAAAATTCTATCCTTTGAAATTTCTGAAGTCAATATCCCTTAATTTTTATCGAGAGTTTTCTTAGGTGACTTTAGTTATCTAAAATATAATTAAGTATAAGGGTTTGCCTTTATAAGAAACTTTCAAGAATCCAGCTTAACATAAACCTTATTTAATTTTTCATATTAAATAAGGAAACTTGTCAATATATAATAAAATGAATTTGAAGATCAGACGAATGTCATATATTTCTTAATTTATTTAATTATGCCTCTACTATCAAGTCATGTGTGTATCTTTATAGATAGATACAAAGCTTGAGGTGTAGTGTCCTTTCATGTAAATTTTGAAAGATATGGGATCAGCTTGATTTCATATTTTTTGAATATATGTATATATATATATATATATATATATATATAATTTGTATATGTCCCTCCAAAGCGTATTTTGTATATGTATAAATTAAATCATATTTTTATAAACTATATATAATATATGTCCCTCCAAAGCGGGCATCGGGATTTCCATTTCGTCGACCAACAACATCCATAGGATCCCCCTAAAATTGTGCGGACAGCTTCTGGTGACTCCGCTGGGGACTTTGTTTCTCTCTCCATTGAAATTAGGGAATATTATCTTCGTACATCGGTAATGTGTCCATGCCCCTTACAAACAAAATTACCCTTTTCAGTTGACATGCTTCATTGTCTATTAAATCACCTTTAAACAAAGGGGTTCAGGAGTTCATTATGACTTTTGTCTTTGTGTGACATAATAGGTGTGTTGGTAGACTAGTCCCGCCTGGGCATTGTGCGTTGTGAAGTCGGTCCCACACTGGGTCTTAAAATTCACTGTCTTTTCGAGTTTGGTTTGCTGCTTCACAAATTAAATTGAATTGTGACATGTTGTGCTTGTTTTTTAACCTTTTTTATTTAATTAATTAAACCATTCTACTTTCAACTATTTTCATTAAATTTTTGAAATCTTCACAAATTATAAAATTAAAGAAAGACTTGCCAAGTCTACAGATAGGCCTTTGTTAGCTTTTAGTTTACACACTAGAATTACAAGTTTTTGGCAAAATAACTAACCCCAGTACTTTCTTTTTGAAGCTTCTACAATGGCGTTCATGACTCTCACTTTCTCCAGCAACTTGCCAACTGCCCACAATACTTGTAATGTCTCTCCCACCATCAAGTTTGGAACTTGAAGTTGTTCTCGAAAAAGTCCTGTTCTTCATAATGAAAGTCGTCGCTTCAAAATTTTAGGAGCCTTTCATTGAATTCAACTTGAACTGTCCCTAGGATGTCCCTTCCTGCAAGAAGGTGAAAATTGCAGCTCCCCCAACACTTGTAAAGTATATTGTTCCCTTCTTTACCAAAGAAAAAGAGGTTATTATGGAAGATATAGCTAAAGGATTTACTGTCCCACCATCGGTATTTGAAATAGGATTGAG
This sequence comes from Phalaenopsis equestris, assembly GCF_001263595.1. NCBI lineage: Eukaryota > Viridiplantae > Streptophyta > Magnoliopsida > Asparagales > Orchidaceae > Phalaenopsis > Phalaenopsis equestris. The sequence continues at coordinate 165,815 of NW_018220787.1, forward strand.
TTTGAAGTCTGCCCCATTAACTCGATCTCAAAGAAGGAATCGTAGCAGGAAGGCTCAAAAGGCCACTAAAGCACAAATTCTAGAAAAGATATATGTTGATGAGTTTACTCACAAGGAGGAACTTAGATTACTTGAAGCCTCTCTGCTACTTTAAGAGAGTACTTTTTGCCTATTAATGAACACAAATAGATATGAAAGTATTCAAAAGATCATCGTAACATTATTATCATTTTGTGGTTGTAGTGAGGAGAGGGAGAAACTCCCTCCTATCACTAAATTCCATACAGTGTTCCAGAGATTTGCCACTAAAGAAGGATGTGCATTCGTTGAGATACTAAAACGAGTGGGATGCGTAGTGTCCCCTCAGATGAAAAAAGAGACTTTAAGGGATGTCAAATCAACCTGATAGTCTCAGAAGGCAACTTAAGTTTTGTCAACCCATATACTTGTCAGATTCTGTCTGGGGAGTCGAGTTGATACTACCGTTACTACCACATGTTTTGATACTACTGCTATGGCAAGACCTACAGAACATCGACCAGTCAAGTCATGTTTGGGTCCGAGAGTACCATTAGTTGTTGTTAGTAGGACTACTACAAAGAAGGAGAAGATAAAGAAGTCACCCGATAGTGTATTTAGTACGCATCGCGGGGAACATGCCTCTCTTCGGCATACCGATGCCTTCGTGGAGACACCCCTCTCAAGAAATCATCACCAAAGAAGAGGGTATGGATACCCAAGTTCATCATATCGGTACAGTTTAATAAGCCCATAGGACAAGAATGTGGAATGAAGTAAAGGTTCGAAGTATCAGACCTTTTGACAGCTATTGCTACCAAGTTTGATGAACAAATGGAGGATGTTCATTAAAATCCTCTAGTTCTTAAAATGATTTAGGAAGCAATTAATGAAGAGAAAGTCCAAAGAAAATGGAGTAGCCATTGATGATGGTGAAGATATTTATTTTAATGATTATCTCAAAGAAGATTTCATGGATATCCCTGTCATCGAGACTATAGCTACTGCATATGCGCTCGATGCCCAACCTCTCATTGAAGGGAACAACACAGATGATTTGTGCAAGGCTATTTTTTCTAAGATATGAGCAAATCAATTAGATGGAAAAGAGAATGGAAGAGATGGCCGCCATTGCTACAGTTCATGGATAGTCCCAGTCACAGCAGGTGGCTTCTCCAAGAGTTAACCAATCGGAAATAGTTCATTTTACCGATGAAAAGAGAGAAGTTGCCTCAGCCAATAGAGATGATAAGAAAAAGAAGGATTTTTCAAGAAGTAACATACCAGAAAATGATATTAAACAGTTGATCGAACTACAAGTTCAGGATGCCTTAGCTTAATCTAAGGGTGGTGCATTGATTTCAAGGGGTAGACCTTACCTAGAGGACTTCAATGTCATACCCTACACCAAAGGATTTGTGTCACTAAACCTTTGACTTTGTGGGAGGAATTTTCATATTTCTTTCATGGAGAAAAAGCTAAGTATTGTGTTCTTCTTTACCTTATAATTTCATAAACACTAATCTAGAGGATTTGCATTGATTTAATGATGTTTTTCGTTGTATTTTCTTTGTGCTTTGTGATGTGTTTCTCTTACTCTTTCTTCTTTTTTTTGGAAATAGTGGAATGAGAAGATTATGACATTAATTTTCTTTTATTTTTCTTTTACAATGAGTAGGATTCATGTTTAGGATAATTGGATGCATGTTAGAAGAAATTTTAATTATAAATTGTGATGGTTTTCCAACTCCGCTCTTAATTTACTTTTCAATGTGGCAAATTGAATTGTTAAAATATGTTGTGAAACATATGATCTGGGAAATGGAGTATAAGTTCTACAATAGAGTGAGAATCACATTTAAGTCCATGAAGGAGTATTTTGTTCATGGGATTAAGTGCAAATAAATAGGGAAATATACATTGTTGGGTGTAGAATTGAAGATTTCTAGGGTGAAAAAATAATAATCTCCAATTGGATCTTAGTGTTTAAAAACTAAAGCGAGAGTTAGCCTTCAGGGGAACGGAAGTGGGAGCTCTGGAGTAAGATTCAGTATCCTCCTAGCCTAGCCATGGATTTAAGGACTAAACCTAAGATTAGCCAATGATTTTCTATAAAACTGAATCAGGGTAAAGAATTAAAATTGCTCCTATTTAGCACATACAACATTTAATGTATCTCATTTCGTTACATTATACAATTTACTACATAAGAATAGTAGTTTTAATATATTAAACTCCTCCAAACCAACTCATCCAAAAAGGGTTATCTTTAGAATTAATATTTAAATTTAGGAATATTTACTATCCTTGCATTTAACATTCGTATTTATGAGTAGTTGCTAGATAAAATAAGATTTTAATCGACATTCCAAACTAAGGACTAATAGTAGTAGACTGGAATTTGACTAAGGACATTCTTCTTGCTTCCTCGTGGGATCCAAATTTGGGGCTTAATCAGAAAGTCCTATATTACTTGAGCGACCCATATACTTGTGTTTATATCATTGGGACTATATAGAATATATAAAGATAAGCATATAAAAATGTTGCATCAAGTTTATGGCGCCATTGTCGGAGAAGCTTCGGTAATAACTATAAGAGAATTTTAATTGCAGTAATTAGTCCTAGACTTGGAAAATTGTAGTGTCGTAAAAAGTGTTTTTGTGGGAAAATTGTTTTTTGTATAAAAAAGTGTTGTGAAAAAACTATTTGTGTAAAAGACAAGTTGTTTGTGAAAATGTTTTGTTGTGTTGAATATTTCTTTTTTGATTTGTTTAATTGTTTATGTTTTGTTTGTTTTGTTGCGTATACAAAATAAAGGATCAGCCGGACTTGTGCCTTATGATCCTATGTTAGAAAAATGAAAAAAAATAAAAAAGCCAAAAAGAACTTGAAGAACCAGAAATGAAAATGGAAAACATTCAAAATAATAACTTTGAAAATCATCATAAATCTTTGAGGGATTATATAAATCCTACAATAGAAGAAATTCACTCAAGTTACAAACCCCCATCGTAGAAGCTCACTAATTTGAAATAAATCCTGATATTATCCGACTGACGCAGAACAATCAGTTTGGGGGAACTCCTTAAGAGAATCCTTATTTACACTTATCCAGTTTTCTAGAACTTTGTACTACATTTCATTATAACGACATGTCAAATGATGCTCTTAGACTAAGTCTTCTTTCTTTATCACTAAGGGATAAGACTAAAATGTGGTTATACTCATTAACCCCTAGCTCTATTAAAAATTGGGAGGAGTTAAGTCAGAAATTCCTAGCTAAGTATTTTCCATCTTCAAGGACTACTAAACTTACAAATGAGTTTATCTCATTTTGTCAGTATGAAGGGGAATCAATATATGAAGCCTGGGAAAAATTTAAGGAACTCCTAAGAAAGTGCCCACACCATGCTATGCTCAATTGTTTAATCATTCAAACTTTTTACAATGAGTTAGTATAATCTCTTAGGTTTATAATTGACGCTGCTGTTGGTGGATCATTAATGTCAAAATCATTTAAGAAGCATATGTGTTAATTGAAAAAATGGCTACAAATGAATTTCAATGGCCCTCTACAAGGGTATATCCTAAAAATATAGCCAGTGTTTATGATACAGATGCGATTGCAATTCTTGCATCTCAGGTTGCTGTAATATCAATGAAGTTGGACCAATTTGAAATGAACTAACCTAGATTTACTCCAGTAAGTAAGGAAAGTTCATTGGGGCATACGATTGATTCTAACTTATCAGATGATACTTTAAATACCATAAACAATCCATATTCTAACTTTTACAACTAGGTTGGAAGAACCATCCTAATTTTAACTGGTATCATAATACTTGGGGTGGAAACCAACAATGGGAAAATAATCTTGCAAATCTTAGTGGGAGTTGGAATAATCAGAGAAACACAAATTATAGACCTTCATATTCTCTGGACTCTAACAATGATCGATAATTTAAGGATAAGAAGATGTCTATAAAAGATGTGGAATTACAAATCGGAAAGCAATTGCAAAGTCAAAATGCTGCGATTAGAAACATAGAGAATCAACTGGGACAAATTGCTAATTCACTTAACAATGTTCCCCAAGGAACACTTCATAGCAACACTGAGATAAACCATAAAAAGAACAATAATGAACAATTAGTAGCTGTCCAATTAAGAAGTGGAAGAGATAGAGGATGTGGTCAGAAAAGAGAAAGGAGTTGTGACAGAAACAAAAAAAAAATAAAAGACCTAAAGAACATGTTTCAAAGGATCTGGAAAAATTAATATCTCCAACTAAATTAAATTTAAAACGACCACCACCTCAATTTCCTCAAAGACTTGGACAGCATGAGTTGGATAAAAAATTTTCAAAGTTTATGGACATACTTAAGAAGTTAATGATAAATATCCCTTTCGCTGAAGCTTTTAAACAGCTGCCAAGTTATGCAAAGTTTATGAAGGAATATTAAATAGGAAAAGGAAGTTTGGGGATTACGAGAAAGTTGGAATACGTGGTGCAGCGCTATATTTCAGAAAACAATTACTAAGAAACTTAAAGATCCTTCTAGCTTAACAATTCTTTGTGTATTTGGAGAAAGACTATGTGGAAAAGCTTTCTATGTGGAAAAGCTTAGCATTAATGTGATGCCTCTATCTATATTTAAAAGGTTAGGTTTAGCCTCTATCTATATTATATTTAAAAGGTTAGGTTTAGCCGATATTTCTCCCACTACTATAACCCTTCAGTTAGCTAATTGACTATCATTTATCCAAAAGAGGTTATAGAAGAGGTGCTTGTTAAAGTGGATAAATTTATCTTTTATATGGACTTTATTGTCTTAGATATGCAGGAAGATAAAGAATATTCCATAATTTTGGGGAGACTTTTTCTTGTTACTGAAAAAACTATGGTAGATGTGCAAAAAGGAAAGTTGACTATGAATATGAATGACCACTAAGTCACTTCTATTGTTTTAAAGGCTATGGAGTATCCAGCAAAGAGAAAAGATAATGATTGTTTTTGAATGCATGAAGTTGATTATATAAATAAATACCATTTCCCAAAAAGTTTTGAGAGTAATTTAACAAATGAGATTGAAATGGAATTTCATTATGAGTCTAAATTGTTGTTTAAAGAAGACTGTATGTATGTTCAGGAGAGATGTGAAATCTTGGACGTTACCGAAAATGTTAAACTTTTAATTCCATATGTTGAAAAATCTCATGAACTTAAAATGAATATACCCTATACAATTTTAAAGCCTAGCTATTTAGGGAATTCATCTACACCATCATTCTTTATATCTTCATATTCAACTCAATCACAAGATGAACCTGAATTGAATGACTAAATCAATAAAAGAACTCCTATGAAAGAGTTATTCAAAGTCACTGAAAGGCATATTTCGTCGTATACATATAAAATGAATGAGATTTTGATGTTAAGGCAGGTTATTATTGCAATTAGCAGTTACCCCCTATAGATTTTACCTAGTGACCCTAAGATAAATTCTAAAGAGATGAATGATGAGTAATATAAAGTTATCGAACTAATATTTAAACTAATATTTAGAAGAGAAGGATATGTTTCAAAAGAACTTTGAGTTGAGAGATGAGGAAAAAGATATTAAAAGACAAATGGAAGAAATTTCTGAGGAATTAGAAAGATATATTGAAAGACCACCTCCAGCATTTACTAAGTACCAAAGGGAAGAATTAGAGGATAACTTGAGAGACTAGAGTAACCTATAAGAATTTGACTCAGAATCTAAATTATCTAGAGAGAGTCCGATAAAAAATTTGGGAGATCATGAAGTATCACATAAAGATCCATTTCTTATAAATTTCAAGGATGATATTAATACGAAAATTGAGAAAATTACTAAAAGAATATTTGATCTAGAAGGAAATATAAGGAACAAGGATACGAATCAATCTAAAAAGGAAGAGCTGAAAAAAATTTTTAAATTTAACGACTTTTAGGATTCCCTGAATCTGGAAAAGATTGGGCGATTAATCAAGAAATCATTTGTCGGGCTAGCAACGTTAAACTAAGCGCTTTATGGGAGGCAACCCATAGTTATCAGTGTATTTTTATTTAGTGTGCTTGAGAGTTATGATTTTTTGTGTTGTATTTTGTTTTCTTTAGTGTGGATTGATCAGTTTGATTGATGATTGGTAGATGTTTGGATTGTTAGTGGTTTACCAGATGAGCAGATACTGCAAGTAGAACTGTCCAGTGTCAGACATTGGAAAATGTACTTCGATGGGGCTTCATCAGCCAGGAAAGATAAAGGATCATAAATAGTTATACCAGGTAAAGCAGAAATTGTTTTGCTTTTCATCATGCCAGATAAAAGCATGCTGAGATTCTCCTACCAACTAATAGAGCCATGCAAAAACAACAAAGCAGAATATGAAGCATTAATCACCAAGTTGGAATTGGAAATCTAAATGTATATAACATATATTGTCATATATGGTGACTCACAACTCGTCATCCAACAAGTTGTCGGACAATACAAAATTTTGAAGCCAAGACTAGCAGAATAACAACAATACACAATGAAGCTACTTGAATAGATTCCTAACGTGACTCTATACTAAATTTCTGGAAAATATAATGCCCATGCTGACGCTCTAGCACAACTTGCCAAGGACTGACATGTTCATTAGAGGATTCCATCAACATTACAGTTCAATGACAATGAGTTTTATCTCAGATCCACCTCGATAACTTACACAAACTGAAAAATAAAGAAGGAATGATGTTTGCAATTGTTGACATTAACCAAGATTGACATAAGTAATTAATGGAATATTTTCAAACTTGAAAGATGCCAGAAGAAAAGTCTGAGGCATACCACATCACAAGAAGAGCTATGTCATATGCTCTAGTGGGTGATGTCCTCTACAGAATATCATTCCATCAGATGTGGCTACGATGTCTGAGCAGAGCCGAAGCACATAATATTTTTAAAGAGAAAAATGTTGGATTGTGTGGTGCTAACCAGTCAAGGTCGAAAACAAAAATGAAGATAAAGAGACTTGGATATTATTAGTCGACAACGATATTTGACTACATGGATATAGCAAGAAGGTGTCACCATTGCCAAGTGAATGGGGTGGTCTTACTCCAACCTCCGAATGTACTGCACCCAACTGTTCCCTCGTGGTCATTCGAGAGTTGGGGAACGGACATTGATCAAAGAAAAATATGTTGAGATTTTCATATCTATTTTACACTATTTTTTATGATATTGCACTTTAAAGAAGGGAAATTTTGATGTTTTATTGTAGGTATGATTAATTATGGTCATTGGAGCAAAAATATGCAAAAACGGTGCAATTTGGAGCAAAAACAATCAAGAAATGACGACGAGATTTACCCGAGAAGACCGAAAAATGATAGAAAAGCTCGCTGACGGCACCCTCGAGCCCGCCGACGACGCCCAGGATGACTATGGACCGACTTTTGGCGGTTATGGGCCAAAATTCAACGTATTTGGGCGCTTTTTGAAGGGACTCTTGTGGTAAATCTTCAAACTTCATCCCTACAATTTGAAAGAATAAATTTAGTTAAAAAAAGAGGGATAGGTGTAAGTGGAATGTTAGGAAAAGTGTGGAGAAAGTTTTGGGTTTTTAGAATAGGAGTAAAACTGTAGATTGCTACCCTTTTGGAGAGAATGGAGAGGAGATTTTTAGAGATATTCTAAGGAGATGTTCTAGCATTGCATGGATCGGCGGTAGACTTTGTGGGAGAGATTTTCTTCTTTCTTTCAAAGGGAAAAGCTAAGTATTGTATTCTTCATTATCTTATGGTTTTGTAAATACTTATCTAGTGGATTTGCTTTGATGAAATGAAGTTTTTCGTTGTGTTTTCTTCTTGCTTTGTGATGTGTTTCTCTTACTCTCTCTTCTTTTCTGGAAATAATGGTATGAGAAGATTATGCCATTTTTTTCATTTTACTTTTCTTTTGTAATGAGTATAATTCATGTTTAGGATTTTGTGATGCATGTTAGAAGTGGATTTAATTATAAATGTGATGGTTTTTACTTGTACTTTATTTACATTACAATAAAGGCCTGTTTTAGTGTTAAAATTTATTATAATTTCATTGATCCAAAAGGGCGGTGTAATTCTCAACAAAGTGGAATCACATTCAAATTGCACGGATGGTTAAGTTCAATGGAGTTGAGTGCAAATAAATGGGGAAATATACTTTGATGGGTGTAGAATTGGAGATTTTAGGGTGAGAGACTAAAATCCTCAATTCCATCCTATTGTTTGAGTACTGAAGCACAGATGTTAGCCCTCAGGCGTGGGGAACATGGGAGCTTTGAAGTGAGAGCCGGTATCCTCCTAGCCTAGCCACGGATTCAATAAGCAAGCATAGGATTAGTCAATGTTCTTTATGCCTGGACCAAAGGGTAAAGAATAGGATTGCTCCTATTTGGCACATACAATCTTTAATGCATCTCATTCCTTTACATTATCGATTTCATTACACAAGAATAGTAGTTTTTAATATCTCAAAATTCTCCAAACCAATTCATCCAAAAAGGGTTATCTTTAGAATTAATATTTGCATTTAGTTATAGTTACTATCTTTACATTTAACACTTGCATTTAGGAGTAGTTGCTATATAAAACATCATTTTAATTGACATTCCAAACTAAGGACTAATTGTAGTAGATTAGAATTTGACTAACCTCTTACCTCGCTTTCCTGTGGGATCGATAAACGGGACTCCACTAGAGCCCTGTATTACTTGGGCGATACGTATACTTGCATTTGAAATTGTGACTTTACAAAATGGATTTAAATCTTCTAGTAGTGATGTCAAATTTTTGTATTTTTAGGTATATAAAAAGTCGCGGTCAAGCATTTCAATAAAGGCCTGTTGTAGTGTTAAAATTTGTTATAATGGCATTAAGACCTGAGAGGGTTGTGTAATTCTCAACAAAATAGAACCACATTTAGATTCAATGGATGGTTAAATTCATGGGAGTTGAATGCAAACAAATAGAGAAATATACTTTGATGGGCATAGAATTGGAGATTTTAAGGTCATAGATTAAAATCACCCCTAAAATCCCCAATTCGGTCCTATTGTTTCAGTACTGAAGCGGAAATGTTAGCACTTAAGCGGAGATGTTGGCCTTTAGCCGAGGGGAACGTGGGAGCTCTGAAGTGAGAGCCAGTATCCTCCCAGCCTAGCCACAAATTCAGTAAACAAGCATAGGATTAGTCAATGTTCTTTATGCCTGGACCAAAGGGTAAAGAATAGGATTGCTCCTATTTGACACATACAATATTTAATGCATCTCATTCCTTTACACTATCCAATTCATTACATAAGAATAGTATTTTTTAATATCTCAAAATTCTCAAAACCAAGTCCTCCAAAAAGGGTTATTTTTACAGTTAATATTTGCATTTAGTTTTATAGTTACATTTAACACTTGCATTTAGGAGTAGTTGCTAGATAAAACATCATTTTAATCGACATTCCAAACTAAGTACTAATTGTAATAGATTAGAATTTGACTAAGGACCTCTTACCTCGCTTCCCTGTGGGATCGATAAACGGGACTCCACTAGAATCCTGTTTTACTTGAGCGATACGTATACTTGCATTTGAAATTGTGACTTTACAAAATCATTATAAATATATAAATCTGGGTTCATATATTTAAGCATATATAAAGTTGCTGTCAGACATTATAGGTACAATAGACCCTCCATGCTTTAAAAAACATAAATTTATTCTTGGCGCTACAGACTACTTCCCCAAGTGGGCGGAGGCAGTGACGTTACGAGAGGTTACAACACAGCATGTTCTACAATTTTTCAAAAGCCAGATTGTCTACCCATTTGGTGTATCGTGTATAGTGATTTTTGACAATGGGACAACTTTCAAGAGCACAAAGAACAACAAATTCGTTAAAAGTCATGGGTTAGATTGGAGGTACTCTACAATTTACTATTGCAGGACAAATGGATTGGATGAGGCCTTCGATAAGACATTTCTGCAAATTTTAAATAAAACATTGGATGAAAATAAAAGAAATTAGAATAAAAAACTATTAGAAGCTTTATGGGCCTACCATACAACATTCAGAACTCCCACTCAAAGGACACCCAGTGCGCCTATGTACGGGTCTGAGGTCGTACTATGACTAGAAGTGTAGACACCATCTCTCAGAGTCATCATCGCCAACCAAATTACAAATGAAGAATGTGAAAACTCAGACCCAAAGAATTAGAAAGTCATGAGGGAAAATGACTAGAAGAACACAACATTTGGAACTTTACTAAGCAAGGACAGTGCAAGCTCATGACAAATTGGTCTGCTCGAGGGCTTTCAAAGTTGGTGACTTTGTTCTTATTCTCAAATGACCTATTTTTGCACACCGCAAGATAGGTGAAAATTTTGAACCAACTTGGGAGAGACCATTTATCATAGAGGAAGTTTACTCAGGAGGATCTTACAAGCTCGTAGATTTCTGAGGCGAAAGACCAATGCTGTCGGTCAATGGCCGCTACTTGAAGACATACTACCCAACATGACGCTGCTTGAAATTAACCTTCTTTTTGACATTTTAATTGCTTTGGGTTTATTTATTTGGGTAATAGACTGTGAGTGGGTCCAAAATTTTGTAATAAATTAACCTCAATAGAATGATAATTTTGGTATTTGTTCACTTTAATTTTCTCCTTTTGTCTCTAATTTTGAAATTCCATTAAATTAAAATAAATTTTATAGGAAATTTGCTCTTGAACAAATTAAAACTTGTGTTTAATAACTACTTTACTTTTGTTATAGTTTGTGTTGAATTTCAACGCACTGATGTTTGTCTATCTTCTGCATAAAAATGTTGAGACGAAAGCTGATTTTGACTTAGATTTCAGTCAAGTCAACATCCCCTGATGGATAGAGTCAGCCACCAAGAGAAGGAAGGACTACCTTCACTGTTGAGGATCGATACTAAAGAAGACTCCTCGCCAAAAAGGAAGAAAGTGATAACACAATAGAATTCGATGGAGGTGACCAACCGTTTACTATCCATGATAACCAAATAAATGGGAAACCTAATTGGTGCTGATGTTTAAAGGGTGTTGGATGCACCACTAAGAAGAACTTAACGCCAAAATGCTAATCATCACAAGCGCAGAGCGTTGCTACGTGAAGAAAAGAGATGATTGAAGGAGGCAAAAATTAAACTCACCCTGATTCCCGAGAGGAAAATTAATGATCCTTGCATGAAAGAGACTTCTACTAGTTTGCTAATTATGGAGGATGAGTCCATGTTTCCCAAAGCGAAGATACTACCAGCAGTACTAGAAGAATTTTACGGAGGTTACCCGCATGCAACGTCGATGTTCCTATTCAAGCATCAATAAGAGGAGCATTTGTGGAATGCCCAACATGCATTGTTCTCTACTTAGATCACAACAGCTCTTTTGAAGAGTTTATAGCTGCTGAAATAGGATGCCAGGGGACAGTTTACCCGGATATTTAGTCGTATATTCCATTACTTATAGAGCCAAGTCAGACATGGTATCCTACAGATTTGGAGATGAGGGAGCTGCCTCGACGATCTCAGAGGTTCCTCACGGCAGAACTAGAAAGGATGAATAGAGTTAAAAAAAAAAGATAATTTGAATTCTTTGAGAAAATAGATGAAAATTTTGTCAACACTTTGGAAGGCCTGGAGTTGTATACATGAGTCTTCTCTAAAAATGATGAAAGAAGAACTCTACACTGTGTTTTCGACCTGACAGACAGAGATCAAGTTGGTCTGCTAATGGAATGAACTTATTCAAAACCATGAAAATGGATGCACAAAAATGACATGATAACCATTCAATGTGGTTGTTATTATAATTTCACCAAAGATAGGCAAACAAACCCCCCAAGCACCTTAAGAAAAGATGAGGCGGATCCTATACCTTCTCAAATAAAGAGGGTGATCACAAGGATTGTCAGATGGAGTATACTACCAGCTGAATGCATTCTCAACTGTTGTATAATCAATATCTACGATCAAGGGGATTGTATCCCTCCACATATAGACCACCATGCTTTTGTAAGGCCCTTCTGCATGGTATCCTTCATGAGTAAAAGCAATATTCTTTTTGGAAAAGAAATCGATGTTATCGACCCTGGGGAGTTCAAAGGATCTATTGAGATTCCAGTACCAATGGGTTCAGTTCTAAATCTTAAAGGAAATGGAGCAGAATTAGCCAAGCATTGCATTCCGGGGTACGACACCGTAGAGTGTGAGACGTTCAGAAGAATGGACGACAACATAGTACCGTATGGGTTCTGATCGGATCTAGAGTTAGAGGAGTTGCACCCATACAAGATATTAAATGGTTTCCCCTTTAAGTACACGTAAGAGAAATTTTTGTCCTAGAGCGTGGCTTAGTAAGTCAGCTTGGTCAAGAGCTCATCCCACAGAGGACAGATAGACAATTTTGTCACCTTTTGTACTGCGTCAGAGAAGCATATATGATTTGTATTCAACATATGATGTGTCATATATGTATTCAGCATATGATGTGTCAGATATGTATTCTGCATATGATGTTTCAAATGTATTCAACATGTTGTTTCTTTTGATGCTTTAAGCATATATTCAGTCTGTAGCATCTGTTTGAAGTAGATTAATGAAATTTCTTTCATAGTTCAACAAGTTTGTCAAATTTCCCTTTTGTGTGATTAATAAAGAACTGTATAACCATATTTTGGTTCTAAATTATGATGAATGAAGAAAAATATAATGAAAGTTTGATATTAAAATTTAAACATGCTTTTGAAAATCAATGAACAGAAAAATAAATTTTGAAAATGTACTTTGATAATTAAATTTCATAAAGATAGCCAGAAAAGAAAGTGATAACTTTTTTTAAGTTTTTTTCTTGAGTTCGAGGTTTCTTACTCTTTTCTTATGCGTCACAACTATCTTGGTCTACACCAATTTTCTCATAATCCCCATGGAGTTTCACACTCTGCACCAAGTCTCACAAATTTTCCTCATCAATGTCAGTTTTCACCTGTCACATATCTATGAGCTTAACACCATAAATTCTCTACACTATTTTCATTATGTTCTCCAGACCGGTACCGAGATCTTTTATTTTTTTGCTACCCCTTAAGTTGGATGTGAGTCCCAGCGCTTTCCTCCCCGACGTGGCATATATTATCCTTGTCACCATTTGGGTTAGATATGAGTCCCACAGCTTTCCCTCCAGCATGACCCATATATTTTCCCACTACCTCTTGGGTTGTATGTGAGTCCCAGTGCTTTTCTCCCAAACGTAGAAAATATTTTTCTTGTCACCATTTGGGTAGGATGTGAACCCCAGAGCTTTCCTTCCTAGCATGACCAATATATTTTCCCGCTACCTCTTAGGTTGGATGTGAGTCCTAGCGCTTTCCTTCCCAACGTAGCAGATATTATCAATGTCACAATTTGGGTTGGATGTGAGTCCCAAAGCTTTTCTTCCTAGTGCGATTGATATATTTTCTTGCTACCCCTTAGGTTGGATGTGAGCCCCAGAACTTTCCTCCCCAACGTAGCAGATATATACTTTGTCACCATTTAGGTTGGATGTGAGTCCAAGAGCTTTCCTTCCTAGCGTGACATATATATTTTCCTGCTACCTGTTGGGTCGGATGTTATTCTCAACTCTTTCCTTCCCAACGTAGTGATACATTTTTGATCAGCTCATGAGTTGGATGTGATTCCTCATGCATTCCTTCTTAATCTGATCTTTCTGCCATTTCTTAAGTTAGATATGAGTCTCAAAGCTTTCCTCCCTAATGTGACCCAAATCTTTGAGATAGGTTTAAGACCACCTTAAAAGTGGTCAGGCATCCTATTCTAAAATATTTTGAGATCAACTTAAGACCAGTTAAATGGAGTAAGGCATCCTATTCTCAAATATTTTGAGCTTGGTTTAAAGCCACCTTAAATGGAGTAAGGCATCCTATTCTCAAGTCTTTGAGATAGGTTTATGTCCACCTTATATTAAGTATTCGATCATATTATAAAATCTTTGAGATAAGTTTAAAGCCACCTTAAATTGAGTAAGGGATCCTATTCTCAAACCTTTTGAGATCGGTTTAAGACCACCATAAATGAAGGAAGGCATCTGATTATATTCGCAACTTTTTGAGATAGGCTTAAGGACACCTTAAATGGAGTAAGTCATCTTATTCTTAAATATTTAAAGATCGGTTTAAGACCACCTTAAATTGAGTAAGTGATCCCGGTTTAAGCAACTTCTATGCAAGTATATTATCGTTATCAAGTAATATAAGACTTTCTAATTAAGTCTCAAATATCAATCCCACAAGGAAGGTTTAGATTTGAAATGATAAATTAACAAGGAATTTTATAGAAATCAAAAGAAATTAATGTCACTAATTTGGAATGTTTAAGATACTATCAAAGCTAAATTATTTACTACTAGTAGAATTTAAAAGTAGGTTTTAAAATTTAATAACTATTAAACCATTAAACTATGTTTATGTGATGAAGTTTTCTAATGTGAAAAACATCTTTCCCACTACAATGAGTTTTTGGTGAATTGAGATGAGATAAATGGTTTAAATATGTATTGTGAAAATAGAAGCAGCTTTAAGTCTCTACCCTGATACAGCTCTACCTTGATTCAGTGTTATAGAAAATCAATGTCTAGTCTTAGGTTTAGTCCCTAAAATCGTGGTTAGTCTAGGAGGATACTGGCTCCCACTCCAGAGCTCCCACTTCCCTTCCCCTGAAGGCAAACGCTCGCTTTAGTTTTTAAACACAAAGATCCATGTGGGGACTTTTAGTTGTCACTCTAGAAATCTCCAATTCTACACCCAACAAAGTGTATTTCTTTTTTATTTGCACTTAATTCTATGAACGTAATACTCCTTCATGGACTTAAATGTGATTCTAACTCTATTAAAGAACTCATACTCCATTTCTCAAATCATATGTTTCACAACATATTTTAACAAATCAATTGGCCAAACCGAAGAAGTAAATTAAAAGTAGAGTTGAAAAACCATCATAATTTGTTTTAAATTTTAACATTGGCACATCCACATTAAATTTTAACATTGGCACATCATATATAAAAGAAAGTTTATATAACAAAAATAAATAAACAACACTTATCTGAAACACTTGCTCAAAGCAAATATTTTGTAGCCCCTCTTAGGAAATGTAGGAAGAAGAAGTCTCTCACTTCTCTTCCTCTCCAACACTTCTTAGCTCTCCAACACTTCTTACTCCAACACTTCTTAGAGAAGAATTCACACTTAAACTCACCACAAAAACTAAAAAATATAAAAATAATAACTAACTAATGGTAGACATGTGAAGAGGAAAACTGAATTGAGTGGAAGAAGTTGAAATGGTGCAACTAGGGGGGGTTTCTAATCAAATTTTGGCCCTAAATTGAGTCTAGATCAGTTCTCCAATAGACGCATCCAAAAACTCTTCAAAAAGCGTATAAATTCATCAAATCTTCTTGAAACAGGGCTTCCACCGACATAAGCACCGTAGACGCCCATCCTGGCACCGTCGGTGCTAGTGCTCCGCTAATTAACTCCCAAGTCTCTGTTAAATGGCACTGTTGGCGCCCAGTCTAGCACCATCGGTGCTGACTCTTGTTTTACTCCTTTCTATAGATATGTGCCGTCTGACGCCCTTCCGGCCATTAGCGCTGAGTAATTCTTCCAAATCCCATTTTTGCTCTAAGTTCCATTCTTTTTGCTTCCTTTTTGCTTCAAGTCTCAAAAATTAACAACTTGCAAGATATCATGAAAAAACCTTCCTTTAAAGTGCAATATCACCAAAAATGGGTATAAAATATAAGTGTAAAAATGCATTTATTTTTTGTGCATCAGTAAGGCATATGATTCTCTTCCCAAATCTTTGAGATAGGTTTAAGACCACCTTAAATGGAGTAAGGCAACCTATTCTCAAATCTTTTGAGATTAGTTTAAGAACACCTTAAATGGACTAAGGCATCTGATTCTCTACCCAAATCATTAAGATAGATTTAAGACCACCTTAAATGGAGTAAGGAAGCCTATTCTCAAATCTTTCGAGATCGCTTTAAGACTGCCTTAAATGAAGTAGGGCATCTGATTCTCTTTTTAAGGATTGATACCTAAGTTTTAATTTCCATCTCGGAGTTAGTACCTGAATTCTTATTCCCATCCTCCCAAACCATTGCAATCAAAATCCAATTTTTCTAACAATCAAGTTGAAATTGAATCTTCATTGTGACCATCGTGGTTGTTTCCGAAATTCCTTTCCTTCTAATCCCCAGCGAGAGTTATGAATCCTCAATTTTGATCGAGTGTGCACTTCATAATTTCCCAACAGAATTAACTGTCACTCAATTCTGCTCTTTGTTCTAAGGTTATTGACTTAGAAGTCTGTGTTGGTTTTCTTGATCTCATCGGTCAACGCCAATACGCATGGTGTGCTTGCCCTACACACCACACCTATTGGGGGTCCATTTATTGACCTCACTTTTTGTTGAGGTCTAGTTTTTCCTCTTTAGAGGGCTAAGGTCTAGCCATAGAACGTTCCTGTTGACCATTCCTAGAGGACTAGAAAAGAACCCTCACCATTAGAAATTCTAAACTCTTCTTTGCTCAACTTGAAGTTCCATATACTGGTCATAACATCTAGAACTTAGTAAGTAGGGCCACTATAGGGGAGCTAAAGGAGAGTTCCCATAGGATTTCTTGCCTTAGGGTCAACCCTCTGGTGGTGTGGTCTTGGATTCTCTCACTCACACACTTGCACATTCCACTTCCACTCATTACTTTAAACCCAAACCTACCTAGCTTTGATCCCTTGATCTTTTGGGCGACTCTTGTAGATGGTCCCTTAAACCCACTAGGGTTTACATATGACCAATACATAGAGGACCCAATTAGAGATTCCATTGATCCATAGCTCAAACAGGATTGTTGGCACCACAATTTCACTAAAATACATAACTTAGCATTTTGCCCCCCAAATCTACCCAATTACCAAAACACCCCCAAACCCTAAGTTTGATCAAAATTGCCAATTTCACCCAAAATACCCAAATTTGTTCAAAAATCATCTCAAACCATTTGAAACCACCCAAATTACCCAAAATCTCCAAAATTTACCAAAATCACTAAAATACCCCCAAAATTGCCAAAATTACCAAAATACCCTTGGTGGCCCAAACTTTCCCAAAACCTTCAAAATCATTTAAAATGTCCCTAAAATCAATTTGGACCCATCAATTATTTTCAATTTGGTCAATTTGATCCATTTCGACCAAAAGCCTCGAATTGCCTTCAAAGGCCCAATTATCCTAATTCACCCCAAATGTCCACCAATATGGTTCCAATTTTTCCCAATTTCAATTCTAAACTAAAATTTATCATGAAAAAACTCAATTGATACCAAATCCCAACCCGATTGACCCATACTTTGAGCCCAATTTCACCCAAATCCAAAGCCCCCAATTTTGCCCCAATATAGCTATATCTCAAAATGTCACCAAATTGAATGCCCAAATCCCAAAATTGACACCCAATTAATATTGAGAACTCTTCATAACATCCCTCTAGACCATTTTAAACTCTCCTCTAGACCATTTTCTAGACCATTTTAAACTCTCAATTGGGGCTTATCCTAACTCTAACCTAACCTAAACCCAAGTTTAACCCAACATCTCCAAATTGATCAAATGTCCAAAATCCTTTAAATTGACCCTCCAAATCAAATCAAAATCACTCTAAATCTATTCCAAAGTCTTTGTTACAATCACCTATATCATCTTGATGAATCAATTGAGTCCAATGTCATAGAGTGCCCAACCCAAACCCAACTTCAAGGCAATTTGACCCAATTGAACCCATGCACCAAAATTGATTAAGCCATGCCAAATTGGCCAACCAAGGACAACTCCAGCCACTGAGTGCACACTAGTGACTAAGCTAGACTCATTTAGCCCATCCTAGATGAGCTATGGAGCAATGGTCCCTTGATTTAAGGTATTTCACCCAATATTTAGCCAAAACTTGAAATATCTTTGCTATCATTGCTTACCCTTGGGAGTTAATCGTAATTAGCCACCCCTGACCCCCCTGAGCTAAGAGGTGACCAAACCTAGGCTAGCCACCAACTTAGTCCCCAAAAATAGTCACGTCAAAGGAGCCTAAAGTGGCCAAAACTCAAAATTGAACTCACCTGAGCTGGCTAAGCTTGATTGGCTGTTAGGGCCTCTCTTCCCTCCACCTAGGCTGCACCCTCACCACCTAAGCTTGACCTGAGAGACACCATATGCTCATCTATTTAAACCACCCCATCCAAAACATAAAAAAATGCTAGAAATTTTCATGGAAAAACTCTATCCAATTATTTCTAAGAATTTTGCAAGAACTTCTCAGTTCAATCCCACTATTTTCCCCCTCTGGTTCCCACTGTGAGAGCTTAGATTTAAGCTTAAAATTTTAGGCCAAACCAGGACATATTTCCCCACACCACCACAGTTCACCAAAGTTTAATTAACTGTGCCCACACCATCACCAGAAAGACAGAGGTGTTGACCTCATTTTTGGTTGAGATTTAGTTTTTCCTCTTTAGTAGCCTAGGGTCTAGCCATAGGACTTTTCCTGTTGACTATTCCTAGAAAACTAGACATGGAACCCTCACCATCAGAAACTCCAAAATTCTTCTCTACTCAGCTTGAAGTTCCACATGTTGCTCTCAACCTCTAAATACTTAGTAGGTGGGGTCACTATGGGGGAAACTCAAGATGAGTCACCTTTAGGATTGCTGGACCTTAGGGTTGACCTTGGGTGTTGGTCTGGAGCTAAGGCACTCACTAATAATCTGTACCCACAATCACTCACAACCATGAACTCAAATTTCTAGCCTAGATCCCTTGATCTTTTGGGATACTCATGTAGATGGTCCCCTAAACCTACTA
>NW_018220787.1:185298-186194 GCF_001263595.1 Phalaenopsis equestris
GATCTCAATGGACCCCAATTCCAATCCTAAACTCAAATTCACTTTTCATATGACCAAAATAAACCAAATTTAAACTCAATTGGTCCATAATTTGAGCCCAATTTTTATTTGGGTCAAAACCCCAATTTTGACCATATGACTTAATCTCACCAAATTGAACCCAATTGAACTCATAGCCTATTCAATTGGTCTCAATTAATGTTAATAAATCTTTATAACATTAATATACATCAAAATAAAACATCAATTGACCTTGGTGAAGTCTCAAATCCATTTGATTTTGGCCTAAACCCAAAATTCCCAATTTTAGCCCGAAATTAGGTAAATCCCCAAATTTCACCCAATTGATTGCCTTAACCTCCAAATTGGCATCCAATTCATGTTGAAAACTCTTCATGAGGTCCCTATTGACCATCTACAATAATCAATGTGGACTTAGCCCAAGGCTAACCCAAGCTAGACCTATGCCTAGCCCAACTTGACCAAATTGATTAAAGTTCAAAATTCCCTCAAATTGACCCTTCAATTGAACTCAAAACCACACCCATCCTTCACCAAAGTTGTCTTTATGACAATCATCCACACAAAATTGATCAATAAATTGGGCCAATTGACATGACTAGCCTAACCCAAACTAAGTTTTGGTTATTTGCACCCACTTGGACACATGCACTAAATGTGACCTAACCACCCTAAAGCCACCAAAGTAACTCCACCACATCCATTAGTTGGACTTAATGACCAGCCCAAACACCATGAAATCACCTAAATCAAGCCATGGACCAAAGGTCCACCAAAATTAAGGGATCTTATCCTAAGGGATCTTATTTTCAAAAATGCACATGCTTAAGATATCTTTGCTAAATCCAAGCACATTTGCATTAAATTGCTGTGAT
>NW_018220787.1:186204-187195 GCF_001263595.1 Phalaenopsis equestris
TCCCTCTAGTTTCTCAGTGCCCCGTGCCACCACCACATGGCTGGCCAGCCAGCCTAGTGGCCGATAAAGCCAAAAATTGAGAGCCACACCCATGGAACCTCACCCAAATCAAAAACCGAGCTTGATCGAATTCATACCTAGGCCTTACACCTAGACCTGCGACTAGACTCAATTCATAGCCTTCTTGGACCCCAACGAAAGTACCGAGCACCTCTGATTGAAGCCTCCCTTCTCAGAGCAAAGGTATAAAACTCCTCCTCCTCTCGAGCTTATTTTGATTCTTCATTGATTCTCCATTTACTTAAGCGATTCTCCATTTACTTAAGCTTGATTTCATGGTACATTAACCGTATGGATGTGTTCGTCTCACTTAGACAAGTCCATAGGATCAAGTGATTTGGTTGATGGTTGAGTCTAGGCTAAGATCTTAAGGTTTTAGTGTGGACGAGCACATGATCATTCTATCGGGGATGATGACAGGGAGCCATTCGAACAAGCGTGTATCAAATGGACGGGGGAGATCCAGCCGGACAGCGGTTCGGACAGCGCTTCGGGATATAAACAGCGGGCCGAGTCAGCAAGTTACGTGGATGGCGGCGTCCAACCATAGCGCGCCACGCATGCCTTTGGAGCCGCCTAAAATAGCCTAAAATATAGTCAGCACGAGCTGTTTAAACAGATAAATAAGGCTTTTTCTTTTTTATTTAAATACCCTTAACTTAGAAAATTTGTAACTTTATGTATTCTAACTTTGTGTAGAAAAATAAAAAAAATAAAATAAAAATACCCTCTTTCTCAGTGAACAGAGGAGAATAATGTGGAACAAATTTGAAGTCCATTTGACGCATATTTTATTTTTATTTAATTAAACACTGTTTGGGATCATTTGATTCTCCATGCATTTTAGCACATCACCTTGGCTTGGAATTTTGACATGTTGTAGCCTCTATTAAGGGAAGTATTCTCTGATTTTTCCAAAGTCAGAGGCGGC
>NW_018220787.1:187429-188173 GCF_001263595.1 Phalaenopsis equestris
TGATTGTTTATCTCCACTGTGATTTATGATCCAGAGAACTCATCATAAAAATTTCAAAATATTTTGAGTTCAGTTGACAACTTAAGTAATTTTTAAAAAAAAAATACCACTTTTAACACTTAAATGATTTTTAAAAATCAAAATATAACTCAAAAAATTATGAAACTTAGTTTTTTGAGTTATCTGTGATCAGGGATATTTTCTAAAAGTAAAATTATATTTAAAATAAAAACTTGATTTTTAGCCTATTTTAAATATTTAAAATAATTAAAAATTCATATAAATAAAAAAAATAATAAAACTCATGGAAATGTTCTAAGTTTCTTCCTAATCACTTAGGAACATTTCGAATATTTTTCCTATTTTTTCAAATAAAGATATTGAATTTCAAAGCTTAAGAATAATTTTTAAAAAAGGCTAAAGATGAGTTTTCACTAAAATAGTTCCAATAAATCAAGGAAAAATAAAAAAAATATATAAAATTTGCTCCTTTGAGTTCTCTGACCTTAGGGAGATTTTTGAAAAATACAAAACTTAATTTTCACCACTTAAAATTATTTATTTTTATTAAATAACCCAGAATATAAACTAATTCTAATAAATCACAGAGATTTGAAAAAATTATGAAATTTGGTCCAAAGGCTTCCCTAGTCTAGGTCTACCTCCAGTAAAAATTTTAAGGGATTAGAATTTACCTTGGTCAAGTTAGGAATTTTGTTTGAAAAATCCTATTTTTGCATGAAA
>NW_018220787.1:188220-189565 GCF_001263595.1 Phalaenopsis equestris
AATCACATTTCCTCCTCTGATGTCTCAATTGACCCATGAATGAGGTAGGATAAAAATTTCAAAGTCATTGGAATTGAATTTGACAAATTATGAAGTGTAAAAAAAAAAAAAAAGGAAAAAAAAAGAAATGTGTAATTTTGGAAATTTAGCCTTAATTAACATTTAGGCTTTACTTAGAGAGGGAAAATAGGTAACCTATGATCTTAATCAATTTATTTGACGCTTGAAACAAAAGGGGTTTAACTGGTAGAAACCATTTCACTTTATTAATTAAGATTAATAAATTTCTAAATTATTAAAATTTGGAAGTTTATTAAAATAAAATGATCCTAGACTTAGGGGTATAAATTTTGAAGTCAATAATTAATCAATTTAATACCCCTATCTTGATTTTCAAATAAAATCCAAATCATGAATCATGACTACTTAAAGCTTAACCCTTTTCAAAACTAATTAAGACACTCACCTAGGCCTTAAGGGCTTAGTGGTGACTTAGGCTAAATTAAAAATTAAATAAACAAGGATTAGAGAAATAAAAATAATTAAATCAAACATCCTTGAAACACCACTAAGCCCAATTAGGATTAATGGTGACTTAGGCTAAATCAAAAATTGATTAAACAAGGATTAGAGAAATAAACATAATTAAGTCAAACATTCTTGAAACACCACGAAGCCCAATTAGGATTAAAAATTTGGCTAAGTGTTCAAATTACACAAATTTGCCTCTTTAAGGGTCTTCACCCACATAATTTTCAAATTAAATGATAAGTGATAATTATCCTATTCTTAGGGATAATTGAGACATCAATGTTCACTGAGTAATAAGGGTATTTAATGGATAAACCTTTAAGCAACATAATAAGTTTAAATGGAGTCGAGGCTTTTCACCAGCTGGTGAGCGGGGGGCATGGACCTATACTGTATTTTTATACCTGCAAATTTGCATGCTAAATAACGACACCACCGTGCATGAAAATTGAAACTGAAAGGATAGCCACATAACCAAAACCATAACAAAAACTAAAACTAAAATCAACCAAGATAAAATTCACTGCCTCAACACTCAAAATATAAAACAACTCAGAATTTAATCACAAACATCACATAAAACTACAACTTCAACCAAACTAAGACGTCTCTATCGGATGATCAGGAATCCCTTGGAGGAGGTAACCTACGGTTGCTAACGAGGCTTCCCACGGTTTAAATGAAATTATGGAACTCATTAAGTTGAGTTTAGTAAGTTCATTTGGACTAAGTGAATCCAATAAAAAATAGTGGTGCCGGAACGTGGGAACCGTAGGATCCTAACCGGCGTCGCTCTAATCAACTTTAATATGCC
>NW_018220787.1:189688-194889 GCF_001263595.1 Phalaenopsis equestris
AATAGAAAATAGTGATGCCGGAACGAGGGAACCGTATGATCCTAACCGGTGTCGCTCTAATCAATTTTAATATGCCCTCACAAAATTTAAAGAACTTCAGTCATAGGGCCACCTGATTTGACATTACAACTCAAAACACTAAAAAACTCAAACTCGTCGCGTCAAGGAACTTGGAGCTAGCATGGTGGGCAGCACGGTCATCTTCAATAGCAAAACCTGTCTTCCCCAACTAAACCAATCTTCCTTCCTTAGACTTAAAACAACAAAGCCATAGGACTTCTAGTTTGCTTGCTTATGCAACTTAAATCCTCACCTTTTCTTCAGGCCTTTGCATAGCCCTTCTATACAATATAAGCCCTGACTCGTCTTAGGATTCAGAAGTTGTCGTTTGTCACGACCTAAATCCTCACATCTTCCAAGCTATTTGTGTGATCGTTTTACACGAATGTAAGCCCTAATAAATAAAATTGGCAGGATGAAACACCCAAATATTTCTCCTTAAAACTGAAGCCAAACATTAGGATAGCTTGGGAAGTCACTAGGGTTCTCCTCTAGATCCATGACATCCCCTAGTTCCTCCTCCTTTGGATTCTACAGTAAAATATTCTAAATTTGAACCAATCCCCCTTCACCTTCTTAGTCCGACATTTTTGAAATGTCCTTATCATTTGAACTCCTTGAAGGTAATTTTTCTTGACTTTTATCGAGCTTAGGTGATTTTGGTCATTTAAGATGTAATTAACTATAGAGCTTGCCCTTATAAAAAGAATGTCCGAACCCAGTTTAATATAAACCATATTTAAATTTTTATATTAAATAGGGGAACTTGTCGCCAAATACAAAGGTTTCATAGACTAAATAGATGTCATATATTTCGTAGTTTATTTGATCGAGCCTCATCCTCAGGTCTTGAGTTTATCTTTCGGGATAAATACATAGCTTGAGGTGTAATGGTTCTGAGGTACAGTGCTCTTTCATTTGAAATAATGAAAAATATGGGGTCAGTTTGATTTCATACTTCAACGTCCTTCCGAAGCGGGTGACGGGATTTCCATTTCGGCGACCGACAGCTTCTTACGGGAAACTCCTCACAAACCAACACGAAATAACGCCGACAGCTTCTGGAAACTCCGCTGAGGATGCAGGGATAAGCTTTTCTCTCCATACAAGACAAGAAATATTATCTTCACACATTGGTAACATGTCCATGTCCCTCGTGGACAAAATTACCTTTCTTCCGTTGGCATACTTTACCCTTTTCTGTCTTATCTTGGGAAAGTTCAGCTAACTCCTTGGACTTCAGGACTAGCTGTTCAACCATCCTTGAACAGGGGGGTTCAGAGAGGGGTTCAGAAGGCCATTAAAGACTTTTTAAATTTTTTTATGGGTCGGATCCCCAATAGGTGTGTTGGTGGACTAATTTCACCAGGGCATTTTTTGCCAATAATTGGGTCTCGCACTGGGTCCTAAAATTTTTTACATCTCCCTTCCAAATTTGGTTTGCTACTTTGCAAATTAAACTAAATCAAGTTGTGCTGCGTGCACTTTGAAATTTTCTTATATCAATTAAATTGTACACCTTTTTGAACAAAGATGTTAAAATTACCTGTAAATTAAGACCCGTCCGGTCAACAGATTAACCTCTATTTTCAGTGCTTGCACTAAAGATTACGAGATTTTCGGCCATATAGCTAACCCTAAAATTTTTTGTTTTAAAGTCCACCGACATGGCCTACCCAACGCTGACCTTTTCATGTAATCTGCCAATGGACCGCAGCGCCAGTAACGTCGCTCCCACCATCAAGTTTGGAGCTGGATTTGAAGACCTCGAGGTTATCCTCGGGAAAGCCCCGTTCGTGGTAATGAAGATCGCTGCTCCGGAAGTACAAGAGCCATCTGCAGAATTCAGTATGAACTGCCTTCAGGACTTCCCTGCTTGCAAGAAGGCTAAAGCTGCTGTCATCAAGACTACTATCCCTGCTACAGCTAAGAGAAAGAAGTGATGGTCGTTGAAGATTCAACTGAAGGATTAACTGTTCCGTCACACGTGTTTGAGATCGGGTCAAGCTCAAGGACTGTACCACTGACCCGAACTCAAAGGAGGAACCACAATAGAAGAGTTCAGAGGGCCATCAAAGCCCAGCCTTCTGAGAGCACACCAGTTGAGGGGGAGCGTCATCAAGTTGAAGAGGTATTACCGGAAATTTATCCACTCCTATGAGGGAGTAGATTCCATCCCTTGATAGATACTGATGGATATGAGAGTATAGCTAAGAGAAAGAAGTGATGGTCGTTGAAGATTCAACTGAAGGATTAACTGTTCCGTCACACGTGTTTGAGATCGGGTCAAGCTCAAGGACTGTACCACTGACCCGAACTCAAAGGAGGAACCACAATAGAAGAGTTCAGAGGGCCATCAAAGCCCAGCCTTCTGAGAGCACACCAGTTGAGGGGGAGCGTCATCAAGTTGAAGAGGTATTACCGGAAATTTATCCACTCCTATGAGGGAGTAGATTCCATCCCTTGATAGATACTGATGGATATGAGAGTATCCAGAAGATTACTGCCGCGTTACCATCACTTCATGAACATGGTGAGGAGGGAAAGAAGTTTACTCCTATCACCCAAGTTAGTGCAGTATTCAGAAGGCTTGCTGCTAAAGAAGGATGTTGTGTTAGTGAATTACTTAAACGAGTGGGTCATGCAATATACCCTCGTATGAAAAATGAAATTTTGAAGGATGTTAAGTCCGCTAGAAAATCTCATAAGTCGGCTATAAAGTCACCTACCCAAGTTCCCGTCTGGCTCCGTTTGGGAAACTGAGTTGATACTGCTATAGTCACCACCGACCATACCACCACCAGGACTGCAGCTCGCCGGTCGATTAAGTGAAGACTGAAACCGAGAAGTTTACCAGTCTTTCCTGCAATCACGAAAAGAAAGACAAGATGATTACCTGACACTATAGCCGGTCTACACCACGGGGAGCATACCTTCCCTCGACATACCGATGTCTCTACTAAGACATCCCGTCCTGAGGCATCATCGTTGAAGAAGGAAAGGGTATGGGTACCTAAGGTTGCTGCACCGATACAGCTCAGTGAGCCTGCAGGACAAGATATAAAACCAGTGCCCAAAATATCTGACATCATCGCGACAATAGCCAGTGAGATGGAGGAACAAGTAGAAGATATCCACCAAGGTCCTCCAAATCTTAAAGTAATCAAGGAATCGATAATTGAGGAAAAAGTTGAGAAACTCAGGTTTGAGATTTTTGAGTTAGCTCGAGAGCACGGGGTTTTCGTCAGTAGTAACAATGAAGATTTCATGGATGTCTATGTGATCGAAACCATGGTTACCACATTTACGAGCGAGGCTCAACTTCACACTGAAGAGAACGTCGTAGATGAGCTGCGTAGGGTGATCTTCCTAAAGGATGAGCCTGTTGTTCTACTGGAGAAAAGAATAGAAGAGATGACTGCAGCTATGACCACCATGACCACCATTCAAGGGCAATCACAAGCACCAAGATTGGCTTCTCCAGAGGTTAATCAGCCAGAAATCATATACATCGCAGATGAAAGAAGGGAGGCTACTTTGAAGGATAAAGAAGAACAACCAAAGAAGGATTCTCCATCAGGTGTCATGCCAGAAAAAGAGTTCAAGCAAATAGTTGAACAAGTGCAGGACAGGAGGCCTTAGCCTAGTCCAACCTAGTCCAAGGGCGGAGCATCAATTTTAAAGGGTAGACCTTACCTAGAGGAGTTCGATGCGGTCCCTTTCCCTAAGGGTTTTGTGAGCTCAAACCTCAAGATATTCGATGGGAGTGGAAATCCCAGACAGTAAATAGCACATTTCCGAGCCAATTGTGGTAACACGAGCAATAACAAAGCTCTACTCTGCCAATAGTTCGTCAGCAGCTTGTCAGGGATTGCTTTTGACTGGTACGCTGACTTGCCCAACGGGTCAGTTAAAACATTTTTTGAGTTGGAACAGTTTTTTGTGAAAAGGTTTGGTGGAGCACAGCATCATGTGTCTATTGGAGAGCTCATGATGGAGAGGCAGAAGCCTAGTGAAACCTTGACAGACTATATTTTGAGGTGGAGAAACCTTAGCATGAAATGTGAACCTCAGCTACAGGAACATCAAGCAATTGAGATTCTACTCAAAAGCATTCATGGGCCAGTAGCTTTCATGCTTAAGGGACTTATCATCAAATCCTTCGAGAAGCTACTCAGTAAAGCCAGCAGTCTGCAAGAAGAAATGAAGCACATGGAGCCACATGAAAAGGCTAAGGTAACCAGAGTCTTTGAAAAGAAATCAGAGGTAGTTGCAACTGTCGACAAAGGGAAGCAGCCAATATAGAGCATTCAATCCAACCAATGACCGTCTTAGGAAGGATCACCTCGAACAGCGGGTAAAAGAGTATCCCTGTTAGAGCGACGGAAAGTTGTTTATTCCTTCAAAAATGAAGTTCTACCTAAAATATTCAAAAGCTTGATGAAGAAACCAGAATTCAAACTACCTGATCCAAAGAAACACGAAGAGGTGGATAAGAAGAATAAACCGAATTATTACCCGTACCACCGGTTACTTGGACACACTATAGACAAGTGTTTCGTCTTTAAAGACTGGCTCGATCGAACCCTTGACTTTGTATGATTACCTTTTTGTCCCTCCGGGGTCTTATGAATATAATGGTTGTGATTTCGGCTACGTTTTGACTATTTATGATAATAATGTGACTGATTATAACCAAGCTAGTTGTGATCTCAATCCCTAAAATGATCCTCAAATCATACTTGAGTCTGATGAACTTGTTGTGAAGGCCAAAAAAGAACTCAATGATATAACTTACGACAGCACCGATAACGAAGGGCCAACTCTCAAGCGTCATGGTGCGCCGTTTGCCATCAACTTAGATCTTTCCAAAGGGGAGGAAAAGACACCAGAAGATTCAATAATGATATCTCAAGAAGAATAAATGACAGAAGTCAACCTAAGAAGCGGAAAGGTGTTACTACCAAGAACAGCTCCAACAGACAAAGGAAAACAGATAATGACTCGAGAAGAGATACCCCCACCTCCGTCAGTGGAAGAACCACATAATCAAGATAAAATTGGAGGACTCTACAAAGTAAACTACAACATGCTAGCTCATTTTAGGAAGTTTCCTGCCCTACTAAGCATCTACGACGCTC
>NW_018220787.1:195064-195726 GCF_001263595.1 Phalaenopsis equestris
CCTTGCTGGCAGATACCGCCGACCACAGCCGTCCGCTCTACATCTCCATCAACAATGGCAGATTTGTATTATCTAGAGTTTTAGTGGATCCTGGGGCATCTCTTAACTTGATGAGCCTATGGACATTGGCCTATTTGGATATTGAAGCTCAAGAGCTTACGGCCGATAAAACGATGTTAAGAGGATTCAACCAAAAAGGAGAAAGAGCCATTATATCAATTACATTACTTATGAAGGTTGGAGAACTCGTGACAACCACTAAATTTCATATCATCGATGCTGAGACCTCTTTTAACACTCTATTGGGTTGACCATAGATTCATGAGCATAATATGGTTCCATCATCACTACACCAGTGCATCAAATACTGCAAAGATAGTCAAGAAAATTGCGTCAAGGGAGACCTACAACCATTTTTAGTGCATGGAGTTGGTATCCCTGAAGATGCTACCTACTACGCACTTCCAAAGAAGACTGTCTTCTCGCGCGAAATTTTGTCAAACAAAGATAAAGATTCAAAAGGATCACAAAAAGGAGGATAGACAATGCCACTTTAACAACCTTCTACCACTCCCTCACAACAAGTTGGTGGAGGTTCTTCTAGTTCACGCACCCGAGGTCGAGGCCGGGGACGCGGACGAGAAAAAATCAAAAAAATCAAT
>NW_018220787.1:195819-201795 GCF_001263595.1 Phalaenopsis equestris
AGTAGAAGAAACCTTATGAGATATCCTGAGATATCCCTAGAAAGAATGAATATGAAACAATGTATGGTTGGATAAACCACTATGTGGATACTATGACCGTCACTCTGATTCTCCCTCAAAAGGTCGAGAGTTTAGAGGTCGAGGAAGTTCGTAGTGTTGGTTAAAAGCCGATCAAATTTTACCGTGCTTCTACCTCTACTAAGTTTGAAAAACAAGTAAATTTGGATGTTGATTCTAATGAATTTATGAAATTGTCTTTTGCATACTTTTCGCTTTGTGTTCAAAAGTTAATTCAATAGGGACACTTACCAAAATAAATGCCAAAAGATAAATTTCAACTTTTTGAAAAACTATGGAATGCTAAAAGTCAAACTCGTAATTCAAAAGGTCTCAGATTTGGAACAGTTGGACCAATCGATGATTCTGAATTTTGCGTGGTTGTTACTAGTAAGTCAGAAGAGGATTGTCTCGATTTAGAGGATGACTCTACTGATCAACCAATAGAAGATGCTCCCCCAAAATTTGAGGAGGTAATTAAATCTACTATTGTTGAATCAAAAGAGATTAACCTCGAGACTGGAGAACAACCCCGACCTACATTTATAAGTTCTCTATTTGATGACAAAGAATCTGCAGAACTCGTCAAACTATTAGCAGAATTTAAAGATTGCTTCGCATTAAGCTACGATGGAATGTCAAGGCTGTCAGCAGAGGTTGTAGTCCATAAACTTTGGGTGGACAAGAATGTAACTCCAGTAAAACAAGCTCCTAGGAGAATGCGCCTTAAAATAGAACAACAAGTCATCGCCGAGGTGAAGAAGTTGATAGACGCCAAATTTGTTAAAGAGGAGCAGAACCCCACGTGGTTAACCTATATTGTACTTGTTAAAAAGAAAAATGGATAGATCCGCATATGTGTCCACTTTAGAGATTTGAATAAGGCATGTCCAAAAGATGAGTTTCCACTACATATACCAGAAATGATGGTGGACATCGCTTCGACACAAAAAATTTTCTCCTTCATGGAAGGATCATCGGGATACAACCAAATTAAGATGGCTCCCGAGGATGCAGCACTTACAGCTTTCAGAACACCGATTGAAATTTTTTGCTACACAGTGATGTCTTTCGGCCTAAAGAACGCCGGAGCAACATATCAGCGTGCAATGACTAAGATTTTTTACGACCTCATTCACAATCAAGTAGAATGTTACCTGGATGATCTAGTTATCAAAAGTAAATAGAAAATAGATCATTTGTACGATTTGAGGATTGTGTTTGAACGGTTACAATGATGACCTTAAAATGAATCCCTTAAAGTGCGCCTTTGGCGTCACCTCTAGGAAATTTTTAGGATTTGTTGTCCGTCATCGGGGAATCGAGATCGACCCAGATAAGATTAAAGCTATCTTGGAAATGTCTCCCCCTAAAACCTTGAAACAGCTGCGTTCCTTCTAGGGGAAGTTGTCATATCTGAGACGCTTTATTTCTAATCTCTTAGGTAGGTGTCAGCCTTTCTCGACATTGATTAAAAAGGACACCAAATTTTTTTGGGAAGAGAAATGTCAGTGGGCCTTTGAGGACGTCAAACAATATTTAATTACACCTCCTATTTTGGCAGCTCCTATCCCAGGGAAACCGTTGATACTTTATACCGCGGCTTTAGATGACTCTCTTGGAGCCCTCTTTACCCAAGTCAATGAGGAGGGAAAAGAAAATGCACTCTAATACTTGAGTCGTCGCCTAATACCGACGGATATAACGTATCTACCTATTTAGAAGATTGTCTAGCATTAATTTTTGCCGCCCAAAAGCTTAGACTATACATGCTTTCTCATAAGATTACCCTGATTTCGAAAGTTAATCCATTGCAATATTTGATGACCCGACCAACACTCTCTGGACATTTAGCACTCGGGAAGTTTAGCGAGATGGCCAATGATCTTATTGCAATTTGATATAACTGTTGTTCTCCTCCATGCTATCAAAGGACAAATTTTAGCAGACTTTCTCGCTGCACACCCACTGCCCGCTGGGTCTTCTCTAAACAACGAGTTACCAGACAAGCAAATACTACAAATGGAATTTTCTAGTACGCAATGCTGGGAAATGTACTTTGATGGTGCTTTGTCAGCCACGAAAGACAAAGGATCGGCCACAATTATACCAGGCAAGGCAGGGATAGGTTTGATCTTTATTACGCCAGATAAGAATATGTTGAGGTTCTCATACCACCTGACAAAGTCGTGCACCGATAATAAAGCGGAATATGAAGCTTAAATCACTAGATTGGAGTTGGCAATCTCAATGGATATAACAAACATTGTCATTTATGGTGACTCTCAACTTGTCATCCAGCAAGTCGCCGGATAATACAGAATTCTGAAACCAAGATTAGCAGAATACCATCAGTACACGATGAAGCTCTTGGAGCAGATTCCTGAGGTGACTTTCTACCAGACTCCTTGGGGAGATAATGCCCATGTCGATGCTCTAGCAAAACTCGCTAAGGAAATGACGTGTCCCCTGGAGGATTTCATCGAAGTCACGGTGCAAGGAAGACGAGTATTGTCTCGAAACGACATCAAGACTCTACCCAAACTTAGAAAAGAAGAAACAATAAATATAGTTGCAGACATCAACCAAGATTGGCGCAATACATTAATAAAATATTTGCATACAGGGACAAATCTGAGGCGCACCGCATCACAAGAAGAGCCATGTCTTACGCCCTGGTGGGAAACGTTCTCTACAGAAGATCGTTCGACCAAATGTGGCTACGGTGTTTGAGCAGAGTCGAGGCACAGAATATTGTCAAAGAGGTACATGCGGGATTGTGTGGCTCTCACTAGTCGTGACCAAAAATGAAAATGAAAATGAAAAGGCTAGGATATTATTTTGCTAGCAATGATGTCTGATTGCATGGATACAACCAGAAGATGTCACCAATGTCAAGTTCATGGGGTGGTCTTACACCAGCCTCCGATGTGCTACACCCAACTGTTGCCTCATGGCCATTTGAGTGTTGGGGCACATACATAATAGGTCCGATAGACCCTCCATCTTCTAAAAGACACATGTTTATACTTGCCGCTACAGATTACTTCTCCAAATGGGCAGAGGCAGTACCGTTACGTGAGGTTATGACACAACATGACCTTCAATTTTTCAAAAGTCAAATTGTCTACTGATTCAGAGTATCACAAAGAATAATATCTGACAATGGAACAGCTTTCAAAAGTACAAAGATCAACAATTTTTTCAGAAGACTTGGGATAGATTGGAGATACTCTACAATTTACTATCTCAGAGCAAATGGTCTGGCTGAAGCTTTCAACAAGACACAGGTACAGACTTTGAAGAAAACATCGGATGAAAATAAAAGGGATTGGCATAAAAAACTATTAGAAGCCTTGTGGGCCTACCGGACGACTTTCAGGACTACCACTCAGTGTACACCTTATAATATGCTCGTGTACGGGACCGAGGCCGTGCTACCGCTAGAAATCCAGACACCATCTCTCAAAGTTGTCGTTGCCAACCAACTCACAACGAAAGAAAGCGCAAGACTCAAACTTGAAGAACTAGAAAGTCTCAAGGGAAAACAATTGGAAGTACAACAACATTTGGAGCTCTACCAGGCAAAGATAGTACAAGCCCATGACAAATTGGTCCGCCCAAGGACATTCAAAATAGCTGACCTCGTGCTTGTGCTCAAAAGACCTATCCTTGCTCGCTGTAAAATAGGTGGAAATTTTAAGCCAACTTGGGAGGGACCATTTGTCGTTGAGAAGGTTTATACAGGAGGAGCCTACTAGTTAGTGGACTTCCGGGGTGAAAGACCCATGCTAGCGATAAATGAACGATGCCTAAAAACCTATTACGCAACCTAATGTTGCCTGCCTCAGCTTGCCTCTGCTTGCTTCGAAACTTTGAAACTTTGATTGTTTTAGGGTTATCTATATGGCCATATGTCTATGACCGGGTCCAAATTTTGTAATTAACCTTAATATAATTAAAATTATGAGAAGATTTTTGAACTTCACACGTTCTCTTTTCTACTTTTGAATTTAAATATTCTATTAAATTAAACAAAACTCACACATAAAATGAGTAATCTTTTTCACCAAAACAAACTATTTTTGAGTAATCTTTTTCACCAAAACAAACTAAAATTTACTTTAATGGATACTCTGTTTTATTCTTGTTCATGCCAAACTTTGACCCACTTACGTTTCTTTCTGTCTTCTGCAGAAAAATGTCAGGACAGAGGCTGATCTTTGCATTCTGAGATGGCTGGAACCTTGCACTGAATGAAGAGATGTCGCCACAATGAGGTGTCATAGATTTCAACATGGATTTCAACCAGATTGATATGGACTATGAGGGTCCTCTGGGTCCTCTAATGGGTCCTCTAATGGACATAGTCAGCAATAAAGAAAAGGAAGGACTGCCTTTAATGTTGAGGGAGACCACTCAAGTCTATGTGCCACGTAAAGGTAAAAATGTGATAGCGGAACAAGATCCGATGGAGGGGCCAAGTTGGCTGCCCTCCATGGTGGATACTCCAACAAGGGGCCTTATAGACACCCGTAGTGAAGAACTACCAAATACTCCATTCTGAAGGATGCAACATAGAAATGCAAGCCAGAAGAAACAAAGAGCTTTTTTGCAACAGGAGCGCAAGCGTCAGAGAGACATGAGCAGTTTTCTTACCCCCATTCCTGAGGGACATATTTACGATCCAGATCTGAGAGAAACTTCCTCCAGCCTTCCCACTACAGATAAAGAGTCAGGGTTTGTGACAGGATCAGATGTGCCCCCGATCTCAGATATCTTGTGTAGAGGTTGCCCAACATTCAACGTTGAGGTACTAGCCGGAACATCAGTCACAGGCGCATTTGTAGAATGCCCAGACTGCAATGTTCTACATCTACAGCGTTTCAGTACCTTAGAAGAATACACTTCAAGCATCAATGAGTCTCAGACTCTAGATTTCGTAGCAAATGAATTGTATGTCCCACTGGGGACGGATCAGCGCGCACCATAGAGCCCAGGATCATACATCCCACTTGAGGCTGAATCTCATATTTTGGATCGACCAATGGATCGACGCGCCTTAATCTGCACCATTTTAGGTTCCTGTCATTGAAATGATGGAACATCATTGACAGCTGCCAACTCACGGTATGGTAGAATACTACAAAATAAGCAAAGTAAGCAAAAGAGAATTCGAGTTCTATGAAGAGGTTCAGGGAAAGTTTATCAACATATTAGAGGGCCTGGAGCTATATATCAGGATTTTCTTTAAAACTTATGAAAGAAGCATTCTAGACTGCATCTTCAATTTAAGAGATAGAGGTCGAGCGGGCCTTCTCATGGGGAGAATATATTTCGACTCAAAGAAATGGATGCGGGGAAAGGGAAGAATCACCTTCCAATGCGGCTGTTGCTAAAATTTTATGAACGACGGACAGAGGAATCTGCCTGGACTCCTCAGATACGACCAAGTGGATCCGTTACCACCGATGATTAAATGGATGATCAAGAGAATGGTCAAGTGGAATATTCTACCCGCTAGTTGCATTCCTAACGGTTGCATCATCAACATTTATGAAGAAGGTGACTGTATTCCCCCACCCATCGACCATCATGATTTTGTGAGGCCCTTCTGCACGGTCTTGTTCATGAGTAAGAGCAATATTCTGTTTGGAAAAGAAATCGATATAGTCGGCCATGGCAAATTCAGAGGGGTTATGGAGATTCCTCTTCCAGTTGGTTCAATACTTGTTCTCAAGGGCAACGGTGCAAACCTTGCCAAGCACAGCATTCCAGGAGTACGACACCATAGGGTGTTTGTAACCTTCTGCAGAATGGATGACAGTAAAATACCATATGGTTCCAGCAGGACCCAGAATTGGAGGAGTTGTTTCCTTACAAGCTACGAGAAGGTTGTACCTCTAAGTACATGCAAAG
>NW_018220787.1:201863-208567 GCF_001263595.1 Phalaenopsis equestris
CAAGCACAGAGGGTTCACTTGCTTTCTTTTAACAGCATGACATGTATCTGATGTGATCAGTCTATGATGTACTCATATCATGGTAGGGCTCTCAGTGTATTTCAGCATGGATTACATGATGTACCTTTTTAGGCATTAGCCTATGTTTGATATGTAGCATCTTTATTGAGGCAGATTAATGGAAATTTCTCTCAAATTGTGCCATTTTGTCAATTGCCTTTTGTGCGATAGATGAAAGCCGTGAACATGCGATCATTTAGAGTTCCAATGAACAAAGAACGAAACAAAAAATCTTCTACAACAAACAAAACACAAATGAAAGATAATCATAAATTAATAAATAAAAAAAAATAAATTTCTTATCAACCAATTAAAATTCAAACTTTAAAAATGCATTTTTGAAAAAATTAATTGTGATAAAAACAACAAGAAAATAAAATAAACCTGCTGAGTAGATACTTCCGTCTTTAGAATTTTCTACTCTTTGTGCGCGTAGCACAACCATCTTTATCTACATTAACTCTCTGCACATCCTCACAGAATTTCACATTCTACACATAACTCCACAAAACATTACAAATCTCCTTCAACAAGATCAACCTTTTTCACATGATACATTTATATAAATTCAATGCTATTAACTTTCATTTGAGAATTGACCTATATTTCAATTCTCATTTCTGAATCAGTCCTACGTTTCTGATTCTTTACATTTGAGGTCGGACCCTACATTCCGACACCTTCTTTTGAGCTTTCTTTTTAAAATTAACCTACATTTTAATTCTCAGTTCTGAATCAGTCCTACATTTCTGATTCACGACATTTGAGGTCGCTCCTTACATTCCGACGCTTTCTTTTGAGAATTGACTTACATTTCAATTCTCATTTCTGAATCAGTACTACATTTTTTATTCATTAAATTTGAGGTCGGTCCTTACATTTCGACTTTTTCTTTTGAGAATTGACCTACATTTAAATTCTCATTTCTGAATCAATCCTACATTTCTAATTCACTACATTTGAGGTTGGACCTTACATTTTGACGCTTTCTTTTGAGAATTGACCTACATTTCAATTCTCATTTATGAATCAGTCCTACATTTCTAATTCATTACAGTTGAGGTCGATTACATCATTCTGATGCCCTCTTTTGAGAATTGACCTGCATTTCAATTCTCATTTCCGAATTAGTCCTACATTGCTGATTTATTAGTCCTATAGTCCTACATTGCTGATTTATTACATTTGAGGTCGGTCCTTACATTCCGAGTCACTCTATTTTGAGAATTGACCTACATTTTAACTCTCATTTCTGAATCATTCCTACATTTCTGATTCATTACATTTGAGGTCGGTCCTTACATTCTGACACTCTCTTTTGAGAATTGACCTACATTTCAATTTTCATTTCTGAATTAGTCCTACTAGTCCTACATTTTACATTTGAGGTTGGTCCTTACATTCTGACGCCCTCCTTTGAGAATTGACCTACATTTCAATTCTCATTTCTGAATTAGTCCTACATTGCTGATTCATTACATTTGAGGTTGGTCCTTACATTCTGACCTCCTTTGAGAATTGTTGACCTACATTTCAATTCTCATTTCTGAATTAGTCCTACATTGCTGATCCATTACATTTGAGGTTGGTCCTTACATTCTGATGCCCTCCTTTGAGAATTGACCTATATTTTAATTCTCACTTTTGAATCAACCCTACATTTCTAATTCACTACATTCGAGGTCGGTCCTTACATTCTGACACTCTCTTTTGAGAATTGACCTACATTTCAATTATCATTTCTGAATCAGACCTACATTTCTGATTCATTACATTCGAGGTCGGTCCTTACACTCCGACTTTCTCTCTCTCTCTCTCTCTTTTTGAATTGATACCTGAATTTCAATTCCCACCTCAGGGTCAGCAATTACATTCTGACTCCCATCCTTTGGTTATCTTTGAAATTTCATAACTCAAAGTCCACTCTCCAATCCCCAGCGAGAGTCCCTACTTCTCAACTTGATTAAGCACAGGCCTACTAATTCCCCGGTAGAAACAAATCACACACACAACTCTAGACATACTTCCGGGTCTATTGATTTAGGAGTTTGTATTGGTTTTTGTTGATCTCGTCGGTCAACGCCAATACGCGGGGTGTTCATTAGGGGACCATTTACTGACCTCATTTTTTGTTGAGGTTTAGTTTTTCCTCTTTAGTAGGCTAGGGTCTAGCCATGTCTAGCCATAGGACTTTTATAGGACTTTTCCTGTTGACTATTCCTAAAAAATTAGACATGGAACCCTCACAATTAGAAATTCCAAAACTCTTCTCTACTCAGCTTGAAGTTCCACATGTTGCTCTCAACCTCTAAATACTTAGTAGGTGGGGTCATTGTGGGGGAAACTCAAGATGAGTCACCCTTATGCTTGCTAGTCCTTAGGGTTGACCTTGGGTGTTGGTCTGGAGCTAAGGCACTCACTACACTTATCTGCACCCATAATCACTCACAACCGTGAACTCAAATTTCTAGCCTAGATCCCTTGATCTTTTGGGATACTAATGTAGTGGTCCCCTAAACCTACTAGCCCTAGGGCTATGGTTTAGCTAAGACCACTATGTAGAGGACCCAAAATGGGGTTTCCATTTTTCCATGGCTTATTGGTGATGGTTGGTACCTCAACTTTTCTAAAATACCCATCTTGGCCTTTTACCCCTAAAACACCCCCAAATTACCAAAATACCCCTCCATAGCTCAAAATCCCAAAAATTTAAAAAATTCCCATAAAATCCTAATAAATTCCATATTTTCCCAATTTAATTTCTCTCAACTATAAATGACCCAATTTGGCCAATTTTACCATCTTTATCAAAAATCCCCAAAATTGCCCTTTAAAGACCAAAATTTCCCTAAATCCAACTCAAATGTCCATCAATTTGATCACCATGGACCCCAATTCCAATCCTAAACTCAAATTCACTTATGATATGAATAATCTAAACCAAATACAAACTCAATTGGTTCACGATTTTAGCCAAATTTTGATTTGGGTCAAAACCATAATTTTGACCAAATGACCTAATCTCAACAAATTTAACCCATAGCCTAGTCAATTGGCCTTAATTAATGTTAAAAAATATTTATAACATTCCTATACATCAAAATCAACCATCAATTGACCTTGGTGAAGTCTCAAATCCATTTGATTTTGGCCTAAACCCAAAATTCCCAAATTTAGCCCCAAATTGGCTAAATCCCCAAATTTCACCCCAATTGATTGACTTAACCTCCAAATTGGCATCCAATTCATGTTGAAAACTCTTCATGAGGTCCCTATTGACCATTTACAATAATCAATTTGGACTTATCCCAAGGC
This sequence comes from Phalaenopsis equestris, assembly GCF_001263595.1. Taxonomy (NCBI): domain Eukaryota; kingdom Viridiplantae; phylum Streptophyta; class Magnoliopsida; order Asparagales; family Orchidaceae; genus Phalaenopsis; species Phalaenopsis equestris. Next base: position 205,239 of record NW_018220787.1, read on the forward strand.
TAACACAAGCTATACCAAAGCTTAGCCCAACATGACCAAATTGATTAAAGTTCAAAATTCTTTCAAAAATGACCCCCTCAATTGGACTCAAAACGACTTCCATCCTTCACCACAGTTTTTCCTTGTGATCATATACACCAAATTCAACAATAATTTGGGCCAATTGACATGTCTAACCTAGCCCAAACCCAAGTTTTTGGCATTTGCACCCACTTGGACCCATACATTAAATGTGACCTAACCACCCTAAGGCCACCAAATTAACTCCACCCCAGCCATTAGTTGGACTTAGTGACCAGTACAAACACCATGAAATCACCTAAATCAAGCCATGGACCAAAGGTCCCCCAAATTTAGGGTTCTTTCTTCCAAAAATGCACATGCTTAAGATATCTTTGCCAAATCAAAACACAATTGCATTAAATTGTTGTGATGAATTCCTCTAGGTTCCCTGACCTCCTACCCACCTCTCCCTGGCTGCCCAGCCAGCCTAGTGGCTAAAAAAGCCCAAAACCGAGAGCCACCCCCATGGCACCTCACCCAAATCAAACCTAGAGGCCAGCTCATCCAAATCAAACTATGGAGCTCCTCTGCCCTCCACCTAAGCACCACATTACACCTCTTGATTGACCAAGACAGCCACCATAACCCCATTTTTATAAAAGGCCACCTCCATGGTCGTTAAACTAAGTGACAAAATTTCCTTAAAGTGGCCTCTCCAAACTTCACGTAGAACTTCCCTAAGATCCCCTCAGTGCATTCCAACCATTTTCCCTCACCCATTCCCATTGTCGGAGCTCTATTTTGAGCTTGAAACCTTGCCGGAAAGCAGGACAGAACCCAATACCCCTCCACAGTCCATCAAACACAACTTAACTTCACCCAAACCTTCACAATAGTAAAAAAGGCTAAAGCCCCATCAAATCCCCCTTCCACAGAACCTCTACCATAGCTCTAGACCAACACGTAAAATCGAGCTTGGTGGAATTCATACCTAGGCCTTACACCAAGACCAAGGACTCAATTCCTAGCCTCCTTGGACCCCAAGGAACGTGTCGAGCACCTCTGATTGAAGCCTCCCTTCTCAAAGCAAAGGTATAAAACTCCTTCTCTTTCCGAGCTTGTTTTGATTCTCCATTTACTTAAGCTTCATTTCATGGTACATTAATCGTATGGATGTGTTCGTCTCACTTAGACGAGTCCATAGGATCAAACCTGAAGTGATTTGGTTGAGTTTAGGCTGAGATCTTAGGGTTTTAGTGTGGACGGGCATGGGATCATTCTATCGGGGATGATGACAGGGAGCCGTTCGATCAAGCGTGTATCAAATGTACGGGGGAGATCGAGCTGGAGAGCGCTTCGGGACATAAACAGCGGGCTGAGTCAGCAAGCTACGTGGACGGCGACGTCCAACCAGATCGCGCCACGCATGCCTTCAGAGCTGCCTAAGATCTAGTCAGCACGCATTGTTTAAACAGATAAATAAGGCTTTTTCTTATTTATTTATATACCCTTAACTTAGAAAATTTGTAACTTTATGTATAAAAATCACAAAAATAAAAAAAAATACCCTCTTCCTCAGTGAATAGAGGAGAACAATGTGGAATAAATTTCAATTCCATTTGATGCATATTTTATTATTGATTACTTAAACACTGTTTGGTATCATTTGATTCTCCATGCATGTTTGTACATCACCTTGGCTTGGAATTTTAACATGTTGTAGCCTCTGTCAGGGGAAATATTCTCTGATTTTTCTAAAGTCAGAGGATGTTCCTATACAGAGACCCATATTTTTCAAGTTATTTCACAATATTTTTTTAAAATAATCATGAAAATTAGCATATTGATTAATAAATCCTAAGAAAATTTTGGAAGGTCCACCATGACTAGAGAAACCTTTAGAAATAATTTCACGCGTCAAGTCTTTTAAAATATCCTTAAGATAATTAATTTTGGAAAAATTAAACATCTAAATGACTTGATTTTTTATCTTCACTATGATTTAAGATCCAAAGAACTCATCATAAAAATTTGAAAATATTTTGAGTTCATTTGACAACATAAGTTTATTTTTAAATATAAATACCACTTTTAACACTTAAATGATTTTTAAAAATCAAAATATAACTCAAAAAATTATGAAACTTAGTTTTTTGAGTTCTTTGTGATAAGTGATATTTTCTAAAAATAAAATTATATTTAAAATAAAAACTTAATTTTTAGCCTATTTTAAATATTTAAAATAATTAAAAATTCAAAAAATTCATAAAAATCACAAAAATAATAAAACTCATGGAAATGTTCTAAGTTGCTTCCTAATCACTTAGGAACATTTAGAATACTTTTTTCTGATTTTCCAAATAAAGATATTGAATTTCAAAGCTTAAGAATACTTTTTAAAAAAGGCTGAAGATGAGTTTTCACTAAAATAGTTCCAATAAAACAAGAAAAAATAAAAAAAAATATGAAATTTGCTCCTCTGAGTTCTCTGACCTTCGAAAGATTTCTCAAAAATACAAAATTTAATTTTCGCTACTTAAATTATTTTATTTTTATTAGATAACCCAAAACATAAAATAATTCCAATAAATCACAGAGAATTCAAAAAATTATGAAATTTTGTCCAAAGGCTTCTCTAGTTTAGGTCTACCTCCAGTAAAAATTTCAAGGGATCGGAATTTACCTTGGTCAAGTTAGGAATTTTCTTTGAAAATCCTATTTTTGCATGAAAATAATTACAAAATTAAATTAAATTTTGAAAAATCACATTTTCTCCTTTGATGTCTTAATTGACCAATGAATGAGGTAGGATAAAAATTTCAAAGTCATTTGAATTGAATTTGACAAATTATAAAGTGTTAAAGCCTTAGGGGCAAATGTGTAATTTTGGAAATTTAGCCTTAATCAACATTTAGGCTTAAGTCAAGGAGCGAAAATGGGTAACCTCTGACCTTAAACAATTTATTTGATGCTTGAAACAAAAGGGGTTTAACTGGTAGAAACCAATCTCACTTTCTTAATTAAGATTAATAAATTTCTAAATTATTAAAAATTTGGAAGTTTATTAAAATTAAATGATCCTGGATTTAGGGGTATGACTTTGGAAGCCAACAATTAATCAATTTAATACCCCTAACTTGATTTTCGAATAAAATCCAAATCATGAATCATGACTACTTAATGCTTAACCCTTCTCAAAACTAATTAAGACACTCACCTAGGCCTTAAGGGCTTAGTGGGGACTTAGGCTAAATTAAAAATTGATTAAACAAGGATTAGAGAAATAAACATAATTAAATAAAACATCCTTGAAACACCACTAAGCC
>NW_018220787.1:208898-216197 GCF_001263595.1 Phalaenopsis equestris
CAAGATATGACATAGGGTTAGGAAAATTACTAAAATTTTACCTTTCCTACTCTTCATAAACTGCCTTAACATGCATTTTAAGTTTCAGGTGGTGGAACGAGAAGACTCGCGAGGTACACTTTTAAAGTTTTCAGCATCGTCTTTCTTGTACTTTCATACTGTATTTTTATACCTACAAATTTGCATTCTAAACAATCGCCACCCTGCAAGAAAATTGAAATTATCAAGATAGCCACATAACCAAAACCATAATCAAAACTAAAACTAAAATCAACCAAGATAAAATTCACCGCCACAACATTAAAAATATAAAACAACTCAGAATTTAATCACAAACATCACACAAAACCAAAACTTCAACTAAATTTAGATGGTCGCCTTTATCGGATGATCGAGAATCCCTCGGAGCAGGTAACTTACGGTTGCTAACAAGGCTTCTCACGATTTAAATGAAATTATGGAACTCAATAAGTTTGGTTTAGTAAGTTCATTTAGACTAAGTAAATCCAATAGAATATAGTGATGCCGGAACGAGGGAACTGTAGGATCCTGACCGGTGTCGCTCTAATCAATTTTAATATGCCCTCACAAAATTTAAAGAACTTCAACCATAAGGCCCACCTGATTTGACATTACAACTCAACACACTGGAAAACTCAAACTTGTCACGGCAAGGAACTTGGAGCTAGCATGGTGGGCAGCACGGCCATCTTCAACAGTAAAACCTGTCTTCCCCAGCTAAGCCAATCTTCCTTCCTTAGACTTAAAACAACAAAGTCGTAGTCGTAGGACTTTGAGGTTGCTTGCTTACGCAACGTAAATCCTCACCTTTTCTTTAGGCATTTGCATAACTCTGCTATACAATATAAGCCTTAACTCGTCTTAGGATTTTGAGGTTATCGTTTGAAGGTTGTTGTTTATCACGACCTAAATCCTCACATCTTCCAGGCTATTTGTGTGATCATTTTACACGAATGTAAGCCCTTATAAATAAAATTGGCATGATGAAACACCAAAATATTCTCCTTAAAACTGAAGCCAAACATTAGGATAACTTGGAAAGTCACTGGGGATCTCCCCTGGATCCATGACATCCCCTAGTTTCTCCTCCTTTGGATTCTACAGTAAAATGTTCTAAATTTGAACCAATCCCCTTTCACACATCTACGTCTGATTTCGTTGAAGAGTCCTACCCTTTTAATTTAATTGAAGATAATTTTTCCTGATTTTTATCGAGAGTCTTCTTAGGTGACTTCGGTCATTTAAGATGTATTTAACTATAAGGGCTTGCCCTTATAGGAAGCATGTCCGAACCCAGCTTAATATATACCCTATTTAGTCCTTTATTTTAAATAGGAGAATTTGTCAGCAAATATAAAAGTTTGGCAGACTAAACGTACGTCACACTTTCATTAGTTTATTTGATCGAGCCTCATCCTCAAGTCTTGTGTTTATCCTTCGGGATAGATACAGGATCTGAGGTACAATGCTCTTTCATTTTAAGCTATGAAAAATATGGGGTCAATTTGATTTCATACATCAACGTCCTTCTGAAGCGGGCGATGGGATTTCGATTCCGCCGACCGACAGCTTTTTACGGGCAACTCCCCACAAACCAACCCAAAATAACGCTGACAGCTTCTGGCAACTCCGTTGGGGATGCAGAGATAAGTTTTTCTCTCCATACAAGTCAAAAAATATTATCTTCACACATTGGTAATATGTCCATGTCCCTCATGGACCAAATTACCTTTCTTCCGTTGGCATACTTTACCCATTTTGATCTTGGGAAAGTACAGCTAACTCCTTGGACTTCAGGACTAGCTGTTCAACCATCTTTGAACAGAGGGGTTCAGAAGGCCATTAAGGACACTTTAAATTTTCATGTGGGGTCGGACCCCCAATAAATATGTCGGTGGATTAATTCCACCAGGGCATTTTATGCCACTAATTGGGTTCTGCACTGGATCCTAAAATTTTTCACATCTCCATTCCAAATTTGGTTTGCTACTTCGCAAATTAAACCAAATCATGTTGTGTTGCGCGCACTTTGAATATTTCTTATATTAATTAAGTTTTACACCTTTTTGAACAAAGATGTTAAAATTACCTGTAAATTAAGACCCTCCCGGTCTACAGATTAACCTATATTTTTCAGTGCTTGCACTAAAGATTACAAGGTTTTCGGCCATATAGCTAACCCTAAAACTTTTTATTTTAAAGCCCGCCCCAATGGCCTACCCAACGCTGACCATTTCTTGTAATCTGCCAAAGACCGCAGTGCCTGTAACGTCGCTCCGACCATCAAGTTCGGAGCTGGATTTGAAGCACTCGATGTTATCCTTGGGTCCTTGGGAAAGCCCGGTCGTGGTAATGAAGATCGCTGCTCCGAAAGTACAAGAGCCGTCTGCAGAATTCAGATTGAACTGCCTTCAGGACTTCCCTGCCTGCAAGAAGGCTAAAGCTGCTGTCATCAAGACTGCTATCCCTGCTACTGCTAAGGGAAAAAAAGTGATGGTCATTTAAGATTCAACTGAAGGATTAAGTGTTCCGCCACCCGTGTTTGAGATCGTGTAAATCTAAAGGACTGTACCACTGACCCGAACTCATAGGAGGAACCAAAATAGAAGACTTTGGACGGCCATCAAAGCCCAGACTTCTGAGAGCACACACGTTGAGGGGGAGCCTCATCAAGTTGAACAGGTATCCAAAAATTTATCAACTCCTACGAGGGAGTAGATTCCATTCCCTGACAGATACTGATGGATATGAGAGTATTCGGAAGATTGTTGTCGTATTACCATCACTTCATGGACATGGTGAGGAGGGAAAGAAGTTTACTCCTATCACCCGAGTTAGTTTAGTCTTCAGAAGGCTTGCTGCTAAAGAAGAATGTTCTGTTAGTGAATTACTTAAACGAGTGGGACATGTAATTTCCCCTCATATGAAAAATGAAATTTTGAAGGATGTTAAGTCCGCTAGAAAATCTTGTAAGTCGACTATAAAGTCACCTACCCGTGTTCCCGTCTGGCTCCGTTTGGGAAGCTGAGTTGATATTGCTATAGTCTCCACGGACCATACCACCACCAGGACTACAGCTCGCCGGCCGATTAAGTTAAGACTGGGACCGAGAAGTTTACCAGTCATTCCTGTAATCATGGAAAGAAAGACAAGACGATTAACTGACACTGTAGCTGGTCTACACCACGGGGAGCATACTTTCCCTCAACATAATTATATTTCAACTAAGATGCTTTTCTACTAAGACGTTCCATCCTAAGACATCATTATCAAAGAAGAAGAAGGTATGGGTACCCAAGGTCGCTGCACCGATTCAGCTCAGTGAGCCTGCAAGACAGGAAGTAAAACCAATGTCTGAAATATCTAACATCGTCGCGAGAATAGCGAGCGAGATGGAGGAACAAGTTGAGGACTTCCATCAAGGTCCTCCAGATCTTAAAGCAATCAAGGAATAGAAATTGAGGAAAAAGTTGAGAAACTAAGGATTGAGATTTCTGAGTTAGCTCGAGAGCACGGAGTTTCCGTCAATAGTGACAACGAGGATTTTGATTACACTGATTACTCTGATTACTTGGAGGAGGATTACTTGGAGGAGAATTTCATGGATTTCCTTGTGATCGAAATTAGAGCTACCACATTTGCGTGTGAGGCTCAACCTCACACTGAAGAGAATGCCTTAGATGAGCTGCGTAGGGTTATCCTCCTAAAATATGAGCAAGTTGTTCTACTGGAGAAAAGAATGGAAGAGATGACTGCAGTTATGACTGCCCTGACCACCATTCAGGGGAAATCACAAGCACCAAGATTGGCTTCTCTAGAGGTTAATCAGCCAGAAATCATACACATCGCAGATGAAAGAAGGGAGGCTACTTCGACAGACAAATAAGAACAACCAAAGAAGGATTCTCCATCAGGTGCCATGCCAGAAAAAGAGTTCAACTAAATGGTTGAACAAGTGCGGGAGGCCTTAGCCCAGTCCAAGGAAGGTGCATCAATTTTAAAGTGTAGACCTTACCCAGAGGAGTTCGATGCAGTCCCTTTCCCCAAGGGTTTTGTGAGACCAAACTTCAAGATATTCGATGGGACTAGAAATCCCAGACAGCACATAACACATTTCCGAGCCAATTGTGGCAATACGAGGAATAACGAAGCTCTACTTTGCCAACAGTTCGTCAGCAGGTTCTCAGGGATTGCTTTTGACTGGTACACTCACTTGCCCAATAGGGCAGTTAAAATAATTTCTGAGTTGGAACAGTTATTTGTGAAAAGATTTGCTAGGGCGCAGCATCATGTGTCTATTGGAGAGCTCATGATGGAGAAGCAGAAGCCTAGTGAAACCTTGGCAGACTATATTTTGAGAAGGAGAAACCTTAGCATGAAATGTGAACCTCAGCTACAGGAACATCAAGCGATTTAGATTTTACTCAAAATCATTCATGGGCCAGTAGCTTTCATGCTTAAGGGACTCACCATCAAATCCTTCGAGAAGCTATTTAGTAAAGCCAATAGTCTTGTAGAGGAAATGAAGCACATGGATCCGCATGAAAAGGCTAAGGTGACCAGAGTGTTCGAAAAGAAATCAGGGGTAGTCGCAACTGTCGACAAAGGAAAGCAACCGATAAAGATATATGCAAAAGATCATCATCAGTCTTTTTCACAGTACTCTCAGAAACAGAGCAGTTAATCTAACCAACGACCGTCTCAGGAAGGATCACCTCGAACCGCGGGTAAAAGTGTATCCCTGTTAGAGAGACAGAAAGTTGTTTATTCCTTCAAAAATGAAGTTGTACCTAAAATATTCAAAAGCTTGATGAAGAAATTAGAATTCAAACTACCTGATCACCTGATCCAAAGAAACCCAAAACCCAAAGAGGTGGATAAGAAGAATGAACCGAATTATTTCCCGTACCACAGGTTACTTGGACACACTATAGACAAGTGTTTTGTTTTTAAAGACTGACTCTAGAATAAACTCAAAGAAGAGAATATAATAATCCCGAAGGAGTATTTGAGAGAACCTGAAAAAGGTTCCATAAACATGATTTCAGTTGAGTCAATCTCCTTAATTAAACCATATGTCAGAACAGATTGATGGAGTACAACTTAGGATGAACTCAAGAGGGTCCTTTCATCAATCAAATACAGGATTCATCGAAACAAGCTTCTATGTATACCGAAGAAGGATGGAATGTGGTATGGAGCAGATCGTCCAAGAATATACTGAACAAGTTACAGTCTACATCAAAACAAGTCTCCGTTCAGAGTCTGCAGCATACCGAGCCCGAGATGAAGATTTCGCCAGAAACGTCGTCATCGTCAAGATAAAAGAGCAAGAAAAATAAAAGTGTCACTGCCAATATTGATAGTACGGGTGCTAGGATTGGGGCTATCTCTACTAGATTGGTTGTCTCGGATTTGGGGAAGAAAATCCTAAAACCTTTGACTTTGTATGATTACCTTTTTGTCCCTCCGGAGACTTATGAATATAATGGTTGTGATTTTGGCTATGTTTTGACTATTTTTGGTAATAACATGACTGATTATAACCAAGTTAGTTGCGATCTTGATCCCCAAAATGATCCTCAAATCGTACTTGAGTCCGATGAACTCATTGTCAAGGCCAAAAAAGAACTCAATGATATCGCTTACGACAACACCGATAGCGAAAGGCCAACTCTTGAGCGTCATGGTGCACCGTTTTCCATCAACTTAGATCTTTCCAATTGGGAGGAAAAGACACCAGAAGATTTAATAACAATGATATCAGAAGAAGAAATCACAGAAGTCAAAGAAGAAGAAATCACAGAAGTCAACCTAAGAAGCGGAAAGGTGTTAGCTCCAAGAACAGCTCCAACAGACAAAGGAAAACAAATAATGACTCGAGAACAGATACCCCCACCTTTGTTAGTGGAAGAATCGCATAATCAAGATAAAGTCGGAGGACCCTACAAAGTAGACTACAACATGCTAGCTCATCACAGGTCGTCATAGGAAGTTGCCTCCCCGACTAAGCATCTACGACACTCTGATCCTGTCAAAGGAGATGAGAGAATCTCTGGTTACAGCTTTGCTGGATCCATAAATGTGCTTAGCTCAGTTGGCTAGCACATCCACAGATGAAGTTTACCTGTTGATAAAACAGTCAGGGGTGACCTTCACAGATGAAGACTTGCAGCTCGGTACCGCCGACCACAACTGTTCGCTCTACATCTCCGTCAACATTGGCAGGTTTGAGTTATAGTTATCTAGAGTTTTAGTGGATCCTGGAGCATCACTTATCTTGATGAGACTACGGACGTTCGCATATTTGGACTTCGACGTTCAGGAGCTCATCCCCGATAAGATGATTTTAAGAGGATTCAACCAAAAGGGAGAAAGAGCCGTCCGATCAATTACATTACTTATGAAGGTTTGAGAGCTCGTAACAACCGTTAAATTTCATATCATCGACCCCGAGCCATCTTTTCACGCTCTATTATCTTTTAACGCTCTATTGGTATGATCATGGATTCATGAGCACAATATGGTTCCATCATCTCTTCAGCCGTGCATCAAATACCGCAAATATGGTAAAAAAAATTGCATCAAGGGAGACCTACAACCATTTTCAGTGCATGAAGTTGGTATCCATGAAGATGCTACCTACTACGCACTTACAAAGAAGACTGTCTTCTCGCGCAAAATTTTGACAAACAAAGATAAAGATTCAGAAGGATCACAAAAAGGAGGCCAGACAACCCCGCTTCAACAACCTTCTACCACTCCCTTACAACGAGGTTGTGAAGGTTCTTCTAATTCACGCACTCGAGGTCGAGGCCAGGGACACGGACGAGGAAATATCAATTTAATTGTTGAACAGACTAGGTCAACTATCAATATTGGTGATGAAGACAGTTTTGAAGATGAAATAATGATGACGAAGCAGAAGAAACCTCAGTATGAGATATCCCTAGAAGATTTAGAGAAGAATGAATATGAAATAATGTATGATCAAATAAACCACTATGTGGATACTATGACCCTCACTTTGATTCTCCATCAAAAGTTCGAGACTTTAGAGTTCAAGGAAGTTCGTAGTGTTGGTTCAAAGCCGATCAAATTTTACCGTGTTTCTACTTCTACTGAGCTTTAAAAACATGTAAATTTGGATGTTGATTTTAATGATTAATGAAAATTGCCTTTTGGATACTTCTCGCCTTGTGTTCAAAAGTTAATTCAACAGGGACACTTACTAAAACAAATGCCAAAAGATAAATTTCAACTTTTTGAAAAACTATG
>NW_018220787.1:216299-218833 GCF_001263595.1 Phalaenopsis equestris
TAAGGATTGTCTCGATATAGAGGATGACTCTACTGATCAACCAATAGAAGATGCTCCCCAAGAATTTGAGGAGGAAATTAAATCTACTATTGATGAATTAAAAGTGATTAACCTCAAGACTGAAGAACGACCCCGACCTACATTTTTAAGTTCTCTACTCAATGACAAAGAATCTGCAGAACTGGTCAAACTAGTAGCAGAATTCAAAAATTGCTTCGCATGAAGCTACGATGGAATGTCAAGGCTGTCAGCAGAGGTTGCAGTCCATAAACTTAGGGTGGACAAGAATGTAACCCCAGTAAACAAGCTCCCAGGAGAATGCACCTTAAAATGGAACAACAAGAAGTTGGTAGACGCCAAATTTGTTAAAGAGGAGCAGTACCCCACGTGGTTAGCCAATATTGTACCTGTTAAAAAGAAAAATGGACAGATCTGCATTTGTGTCGACTTCAGAGATTTGAATAAGGCATGTCCAAAAGACGAGTTTCCACTACCTATACCAGAAATGATGGTGGACATCGCTTCGACACATGAAATTTTCTCCTTCATGGACGGATCATTGGGATACAACCCAATTAAGATGGCTCCTGAGGATGCAGGGCTTACAGCTTTCAGAACACCGATTGGAATTTTCTGCTACACAGTGATGTCGTTCGGCCTAAAGAATGCTGGAGCAACATATCAGCGTGCAATGACGAAGATTTTTTATGACCTCATTCACAATAAAGTAGAATGCTATGTGGATGATTTGGTTATTAAATGTAAACAGAAAATAGATCATTTGTACGATTTGAGGATTATGTTTGAACGGTTACCACGATATGACCTCAAAATGAATCCCTTAAAGTGCGCCTTTGGCGTCACCTCCGGGAAATTTTTAGGATTTGTTGCCTGTCATCGTGGAATCGAGATCGACCCGGATAAGATTAAAGCTATCTTGGAAATGCCTCCCCCTAAAATCTTGAAATAGCTGCGTTCCTTCCAGGATAGTTGGCATATCTGAGATGCTTTTTTCTAATCTCTCAAGTAGGTGTTAGCCTTTCTCGGCATTGATTAAAAAGGACGCCAAATTTATTTGGGAAGAGAAATGCAAGCGGGCCTTTGAGGACGTCAAACACAAACAATATTTAATGTTTAATGACACCTCCTGTTTTGGCAGCTCCTATCCTAGAGAAACCGTTGATATATTATACCGCGACTTTAAATGACTCTCTTGGAGCCCTCTTAGCCCAAGTCAATGAGGAGGGCAAAGAAAATGCACTCTACTACTTGAGTAATCGACTAATAATGATGGAGATAAAGTATCTACCTTTTGAGAAGCATTGTCTGACGTTAATTTTCGCCGCTTAAGAGCTTAGACAATGCATGCTTTCTCATAAGATTACCATGATTTCAAAAGTTAATCCATTGCAATATCTAATGACCTGACCAACACTCTCCGGATGTTTAGCAAGATGGTCAATGATCTTATTGCAATTTGATATAACTTTTGTTCCCCTCCGTGCTATCAAGGGACAGATTTTAGCAAACTTTCTCGTTGCACACCCACTTCCAGCTGGGTCCTCTCTCAACGACGAGTTATGAGATGAGCAAATACTACAAATGAAATTTTCTAGTACGCAATGCTGGGAAATGTACTTCGATGGTGCTTCGTCAACCAGGAAAGACAAAGGATCAGGCACAATTGGCACAATTATACCAGGGATCGGTTTGATCTTTATTTACGCTAGATAAGGGTATGTTGAGGTTCTCATACCACCTGACATAGCCGTGCACCAATAATGAAGCGGAATATGAAGCTTTAATCTCTGGATTGAAGTTGGCAATCTCAATGGATATAACAAACATTGCCATTTATGGTGACTCTCAACTTGTCATCCAGCAACTCGCCAGACAATACAGAATTCTGAAACCAAGATTAGCAGAATACCAACAATACGCGATGAAGCTTCTGGAGTAGATTCTTGAGGTGACTTTTTACCAGATTCCTTGGGGAGATAATGCCCATGCCGACGCTCTAGCAAAACTTGCTAAGGAAATGGCGTGTCCCCCGTAGGATTCCATCGAAGTCATGGTGCAAGGAAGACAAGTCTTATCTCGAAGCGACTTCAAAATCACACAAACTTGGAAAATAAGAAACAATAAATACAGTTGCAGACATCAACAAAGATTGGCGCAAGCCATTAATAGAATATTTGCATACTGAGAAGCTGCCGGAGGACAAGTCTGAGGCGCACCACATCACAAGAAGAGCCATGTCTTACACTCTGGTGGGAAACATTCTCTACAAAAGATCGTTCAACCAAATATGGCTATGGTGTTTGAGCAGAGCCGAGGCAAAGAATATTATCAAACAGGTACATGCGGGATTGTGTGGCGCTCACCAGTCAGGACCAAAAATGAAAATGAAGATGAAAAGGCTCAGATATTATTGGCTAGCAATGATGTCCGATTGCATGGATACAGCCAGAGGATGTCACCAATGCTAAGTGCATGGGGTGGTCTTACACCAGCCTCCAAAGGAGCCACACCCA
>NW_018220787.1:218850-223696 GCF_001263595.1 Phalaenopsis equestris
ATGGCCATTTGACATGGCCATTTGAGTGTTGGGGCACAGACATAATAAGTCCGATAGACCCTCCATCTTCTAAAGGACACATGTTTGTATTTTCCGCTACAGATTACTTATCGAAATGGGCAGAGGCAGTACCGTTACGTGAGGTTACGGCACAACATGACCTTCAATTTTTCAAAAGCCAAATTGTGTACCGATTTGGAGTACCACAAAGAATAATATCTGACAATGAGACTGCTTTCAAAAGTACAAAGATCAACAATTTCGTCAGAAGACATGGGATTGATTGGAGATTGATTGGAGATACTCTACTACTCTACAATTTACTATCCCAGAGCAAATGGTCTGGCTGAAGCTTTCAACAAGACACTCGTACAAATTTTGAAGAAAACACAAGATGAAAATAAAAGGGATTGACATAAAAATCTGTTAGAAGCCTTGTGGGCTTATCAGACGACTTTCAGGACTCCCCCTCAGTGTACACCTTATATGCTCGTGTACGGGACCGAGGCTGTGCTACCGCTAGAAATCCAGACACCATCTCTCAAAGTCGTCGCTGCCAACCAACTCACAACGAAAGATAGTGCAAGACTTGAACTTGAAGAACTAGAAAGTCTCAAGGGAAAATGATTGGAAGCACAACAACATTTAGAGCTCTACCAGGCAAAGATGGTACAAGCCCATGACAAATTGGTCCGCCCAAGGACATTCAAAATTGGTGACCTTGTGTTTGTGCTCAAAAGACCTATCCTTGCTCGCCGAAAAATAGGTGAAAAATTTGAGCCAACTTGGGAGGGACCATTTGTCGTTGAGAAGGTTTATACAAGAGGAGCCTACTAGTTAGTGGACTTCCAGGGTGAAAGACCCATGTTTCCAATAAATGGACGATACCTAAAAACCTATTACGCAACATGATATCGCCTGCCTCCACTTGCCTATGCTTGCTTTGAAACTTTGAAACTTTGATTGTTTTAGGGTTATCTATATGGCCATATGTCTATGACCGGGTCCAAATTTTGTAATTAACCTCAATATAATGAAAATTTTGAGAAGAATTTTGAACTTCACACGTTCTCTTTTCTACTTTTGAATTTAAATATTCTATTAAATTAAACAAAACTCACACATAAAATGAGTAATCTTTTTTCACCAAAACAAACTAAAATTCACTTTAATGGATACTCTTTTTTATTCTTGTTCATGCCAAACTTTGGTCCACTGACGTTTCCTTCTGTCGTCTGCAAAAAAATGTCAGGACAGAGGCTGTCCAGGATGGCTGGAACCTCGCACTGAATGAAGAGATGGTGCCACAAGGAGGTGTCATAGATTTTAACATAGATCTTAACCAGATTGATATGGACTATGAGGGTCCTATAATGGACATAGTCAGCAATAAATAAAAGGATGGGCTGCCTTCACTGTTGAGGGAGACCACTCAAGATGATGTGTCACTCAAAGGTAAAAAATGTGATAGCGAAACAAGATCCGATGGAGGATTCAAGTCATCTGCCCTCCATGGTGGCTACTCCAGCAAGGGGCCTGATAGTATAGCCACCCGTAGTGAACAAATACCGAATACTCCGCTCTGCAGAACGCAATGCAGAAATGCAAGCCAAAAGAAACATAGAGCCTTTCTGCGACAGGAGCGCAAGCGCCAGAGAGACGTGAGTAGTCTTCTTACCACCATTTTTGAGGGACATATTTACGATCCAGATTTGAGAGAAACTTCTTCCAGCTTGCCCACTATAGTTAAAGAGTCAGGATTTGTGACAGGATCAGATGTGCCCCCGACCTCAGATATCTTGTGCAGAGGTTGCCCAACATGCAAAGTTGAGGTACCAGCCGGGACATCAGTCACGAGCGCATTTGTAGAATGCCCGGACTGCAACGTTCTACATGTACAACGTTTGAGTACCTTAGAAGAATACAATTCAAGCATCAACAAGTCTCAGACTCCATATTTTGTGGTAAATGAACCGTATGTCCCACTGGGGACGGATCATCGCGCACCATGGAGCCCAAAATCATACATCTCACTTGAAGGTGAATCTCATATTTCGGATCGACCAACACAAATTTGGCTTCCCGCCGAGGCCCGGAGGAAGGAACGCCCCAGGCAGCTGCCAACTCCCGGTATGGTAGAATACTACAAAATAAGCAAAGTAAACAAAAGAGAATTCGAGTTCTATGAAGAGGTTCAGGGAAAGTTTATCAACATATTGGAGGGCCTGGAGCTATATACCAGGGTTTTCCTTGAAACTGATGAAAGAATCATTCTGGACTACATCTTTGGTTTAAGAGATAGAGGTCAAGCAGGCCTTCTCATGGGGAGAACATATTCCGAGTCGAAGAAATGGATGCGGGGAAAGGGAAGAATCAGCATCCAATGAGACTGTTGCTACAATTTTACAAACGACAGACGGGGGAATCCGCCTGGGCTCCTCAAATACGACCAAGTGGATTCGTTACCACCGATGATAAAATGGATGATCAAGAGAATGGTCAAGTGGAATATTCTACTCGCTACTTGCATTCCCAACAGTTGCATCATCAACATTTATGAAGAAGGTGACTGCATTCCCCCACACATCGATCATCATAATTTTGTGAGGCCCTTCTGCATGGTCTCGTTCATGAGTAAAAGCAATATTCTGTTTGGAAAAGAAATTGATATAGTCGGCCTTGGTGAATTTAGAGGGCTGTGGAGATTCCTCTTCCAGTTGGTTCAGTACTTGTTCTCAAGGGTAACGGTGCAAACGTTGCCAAACACTGCATTCCAGGAGTACGACACCGTAGGGTGTCTGTAACCTTCCGCAGAATGGATGACAGTAAAATTTCATATGGATTCCAGCAGGACCCAGAATTAGAGGAGTTGTTTCCTTACAAGCTATGAGAAGGTTGTACCTCTAAGTACATGCGAAGTGAACTCTTATCTTGGTGCATGACTTAGAAGGTCTGCTTGATCAGGAGCTCAATAGACCAAGCACAGAGGGTTCCCTTGCTTTCTCTTAACAACATGACATGTATCTGATGTGATCAGTCTATGATGTACCCATATCATGAGAGGGTTCTCAGTGTATTTCATCATGGATTACATGATGTACCTTTTTAGGCATTAGCCTATATTTGATCTGTAATTTGATCTGTAGCATCTTTAGATCTGTAGCATCTTTATTGAAGCAGATTAATGAAAATTTCTCTCAAATTGTGCCTTTTTGTCAATTGCCTTTTTGTGTGATGGATGAAAGCCGCGAATCATGCGATGGTTCATAGTTCCAATGAACAAATAACGAAACAACAAATCCTCAACAACAAACAAAACACAAATGAAAGATAATCATAAATGAATAAATAATAAAACAAATTTCTTATCAACCAATTAAAATTAAAACTTTAAAAACACATTTTTGAAAAATTAATTGTGATAAAAACAACAAGAAAATAAAATAAACCTGCTGAGTGGATACTTTTGTCTTCAGAATTTCCTACTCTTCGTGCGCGTAGCACAACCATCGTTATCTACATTAACTCTCTGTACATCCTCACAAAATTTCACTTTCTGCACATAACTCCACAAAACTTTACAAATCGTCCTTACATTCCGACGCTTTCTTTTGAGAATTGACCTACATTTCAATTCTCATTTCTGAATCAGTCCTACATTTTTGATTCACTACATTTGAAGTCGGTCCTTACATTCCGACGCTTTTTTTTTAGAATTGACCTACATTTCAATTCTCATTTTTGAATCAGTCCTACATTTTTTATTCACTACATTTGAGGTCGGTTCTTACATTCCGACGCTTTCTTCTTACATTCCGACGCTTTTTCAATTCTCTGACGCCCTCTTTTGAGAATTGACCTACGTTTCAATTCTAATTTCTGAATCAGTCCTACATTTTTAATTCACTTCATTTGAGGTCGGTCCTTGCATTCTGACGCCCTCTTTTGAGAATTGACCTACGTTTCAATTCTAATTTCTGAATCAGTCCTACATTTTTAATTCATTACATTTGAGGTCGGTCCTTACATTCTGACGCCCTCTTTTGAGAATTGACCTACATTTCAATTCTCATTTCCGAATTAGTCCTACATTACTGATTCATTACATTTGAGGTTGGTCCTTACATTCCGACGCACTCTCTTTTGAGAATTGACCTACATTTCAACTCTCATTTCTAAATCAGTCCTACATTTCTGATTCTTTACATTTGAGGTCGGTCCTTACATTCTGATACTCTCTTTTGAGAATTGTCCTACATTTCAATTCTCATTTCTGAATTAGTCCTACATTGCTGATTCATTACATTTGAGGTCGGTCCTTACATTCTAACGCCCTCCTTTGAGAATTGACCTATATTTCAATTCTCACTTCCGAATCAACCATACATTTCTAATTCATTACATTCGATGTCAGTCCTTACATTCCTACACTCTCTTTCGAGAATTGACCTACATTTCAATTCTCATTTCTAGATGAGTCCTATATTTTTATTCATTACATTCGAGGTCGGTCCTTACACTCTGACTCTCTCTCTCTCTCTTTTTGAATTGATATTTGAATTTCAATTCCCACCTCTGGGTCAGCAATTACTTTCTGACTCCCATCCTTTGGAAATCTTTGAAATTTCATAACTCAAAGTCCACTCTCCAATCCCCAGCGAGAGTCCCTACTTCTCAACTTGATTAAGCACACACATGCTAATTCCCCGGCAGAAACAAATCACACATCAAATGTCATATATGT
This sequence comes from Phalaenopsis equestris, assembly GCF_001263595.1. Lineage (NCBI taxonomy): Eukaryota > Viridiplantae > Streptophyta > Magnoliopsida > Asparagales > Orchidaceae > Phalaenopsis > Phalaenopsis equestris. The sequence continues at coordinate 223,595 of NW_018220787.1, forward strand.
ATATATATATATATATATATACCTGTTAGCTTCCTTCTTTTAACTTTTTAGGCAATGTCAAGATACACACGCAGGGAGGCTACCTGCCTATCCTTGCACGGT
>NW_018220787.1:223846-226134 GCF_001263595.1 Phalaenopsis equestris
ACTCAGCCTTGAAGTTCCACATGTGCTCTCAACCATTAAATACTTAGTAGGTGGGGTCACTGTGGGGAAAACTCAAGATGAGTCACCCTTAGGATTGTTGGACCTTAGGATTGACCTTGGCTGGTGGTCTGGAGCTAAGGCACTCACTACACTTATCTGCACCCACAATCACTCACAACCGTGAACTCAAATTTCTAGCCTAGATCCCTTGATCTTTTGGGATACTCATGTAGTGGTACCCTAAACCTACTTGCCATAGGGCTATGGTTTAGCTAAGACCACTATGTAGAGGACCCAAAATGGGGTTTCCATTGGTCCATGGCTTATTGGTGATGGTTGGTACCTCAACTCTACCAAAATACTCATCTTGGCCTTTTACCCCTAAAATACCCCCAAATTACCAAAATACCCCTCCATAGCTCAAAATCCCACAAATTCTAAAAATTCCTAGAAAATCATAATAAATCCTAAATATTGACAATTTCATTTCTCTCAACTACCACATAACCCAATTTGGCAAATTTGATCATCTTTATCAAAAATCCCCAAAATTGCCTTTTAAAGACCCAAATTTCCCCAAATCCAACTCAAATGTGCATCAATTTGATCTGAATGGACCCCAATTCCAATATTAAACTCAAATTAACTATTGATATGACCAAACTAAACCAAATCCAAACTGAATTTGTCCATGATTTCAGCCAAATTTTGATTTGGGTCAAAACCACAATTTTGACCATATGACCTAATTCCACCAAATTGAACCCATAGCCTAGTCAATTGGCCTCAATTAATGTTGCAAAATCTTTATAACATTCCTATACATCACAATCAACCATCAATTGACCTTGGTGAAGTCTCAAATCCATTTGATTTTGGCCTAAACCCAAAATTCCCAAATTTAGCCCCAAATTGGCTAAATCCCCAAATTTCACCCAATTGATTGCCTTAACCTTCAAATTGGCATCCAATTCATGTTGAAAACTCTTCATGAGGTCCCTATGACCATGTCAAATAATTAATTTGGACTTATCCCAAGGCTAACCCAAGCTAGACCCAAGCCTAGCCCAACATGACCAAATTGGTTAAAGTTCAAAATTCCCTCAAATTGAAAATTGACTCCCTCAAATTGACCCTTCAATTGAACTCAAAACCACACCCATCCTTCACCAAAGTTGTTCCTTATGATCATATACACCAAATTCAATAATAAATTGGTCCAATTTACATGGCTAGCCTAACCCAAACCCAACTTTTGGTCATTTGCACCCACTTGGACCCATGCACTAAATGTGACCTAACCACCATAAAGCCACCAAATTAACTCCACCGCAGCCATTAGTTGGACTTAGTGACCAGTCCAAACACCATGAAACCACCTAAATCAAGCCATGAACCAAAGGTCCCCCAAATTAGGGGATCTTATTTCCAAAAATGCACATGCTTAAGATATCTTTGCCAAATCAAAATACTTTTACATTAAATTATTGTGATGGATTCCTCCAGGTTCCCTGAGCTCCTAGCCAGCTCCCCCTGGCCGGCCAGCCAGCCTAGTGGCCGAAAAAGACCAAAAATGAGAGCCACCCCCATGGCACCTCACCCAAATCAAACCTAGAGGCCAGATCATCCAATTCAAACTATGGAGCTCCTCTGCCCTCCACCTAAGCACTACATTACACCTCTTGATTGGCCACGACAGCCACCACTTTTATAAAAGGCCACCTCCATGCCCGTTAAACTCAGTGCTGAAATTTCCTTAGAGGGACCTCTCCAAACTTCACACAGAGCTTCCCTAAGATCCCCTCAGTCCATTCCAACCATTTTCCCTAACCCATTCACATTGCCGGAGCTCAATTTTGAGCTTGAAACCCTACCGGAAACCAGGACAAAATCCATCAGGACAGAACCTAATACACCTCCAAAGTCCGTCAAACATAAATTAACTTCACCCACACCTTGACAATAGTAAAAAAGGCTAAAGCCCCATCAAATCCCCCTTCCATAGAGCCTCTACCATAGCTCTAGACCAACACCTGAAATCGAGCTTGGTCGAATTCATACCTAGGCCTTACACCAAGACCAGGGACTCAATTCCTAGCCTCCTTGGACACCAAAGAATGTGCTGAGCACCTCTGATTGAAGCCTCCCTTCTCAGAGCAAAGGTATAAAAATCCTCCTCCTCTCAAGCTTATTTTGATTCTCCATTTACTTAAACTTGATTTCATGGTACATTAACCGTATGGATGTGTTCGTCTCACTTAGACGAGTCCATAGGATCAAACCCGAAG
>NW_018220787.1:226210-228427 GCF_001263595.1 Phalaenopsis equestris
AGGGAGTCGTTCGATCAAGCGTGTATCTTAAAAGTAAAGAGAAAATTAGATCGAGCAGGGCAGCGCTTCGGGACATAAACAACTTGCTGAGTCAGTAAGCTACGTGGACAGCGGCGTCCAACCAGAGCGCGCCACGTATGCCTTCGGAGCTCCCTAGGATCTAGTCAGTACACGCTGTTTAAACAGATAAATAAGACTTTTTCTTATTTATTTAAATACCCTTAACTTAGAAAATTCGTAACTTTGTGTAGAAAAATGTAACTTTGTGTAGAAAAATTTCATATTTTTGTGTAGAAAAATCATAAAAAAAAAATAAAATACTCACTTGCTTAGTGAATAGAGGAGAACAATGTAGAACAAAATTTAAGTCCATTTGATGCATATTTTATTTTTAATTAATTAAACACTAATTTTGATGGTTTGATTCTCCATGCATGTAGTGATATCACCATGACTTGACACCTTGGCCAGGAATTTTGACATGTTCTAGTCTCTATCAGGGGAAGTATTCTCTGATTTTTCCAAAGTCAGAGGAGGTTCCTATACAGAGACCCATATTTTTCAAGTTATTTCACAATATTTCTTTAAAATAATCATGTTAATTAGCATATTGATTATAAAATCCTAAGAAAATTTTTTAAAGTCGACCATGACTAGAGAAACCTTTAGAAATAATTTCATGGGTCAAGTCATTGAAAATATCCTTAAATTTTACAAACACTAAATCACTACAAACACTAAATCACTAAAATTTAAACATCTAAATGACTTAATTTTTTTTCTCCACTGTGATTTAAGAAATAATTATTGTCTTTATTTCCTTTGGTGAACTCATCATGAAAATATAAAAAAATTTTGAGTTCATTTGACAATTAAGTTGATTTTTAAAGATAAATACCATTTTAACACTAAAATGATTTTTAAAAATCAAAATATAACTCAAAAAATTATGAAACTTAGTTTTTTGAGTTCTCTGTGATAAGAGATATTTTCTAAAATTAAAATTATATTTAAAATAAAAACTTGATTTTTAGCCTATTTTAAATATTTAAAATAATTAAAAATTCATAAAAATCACAAAAATAATAAAACTCATAGAAATGTTCTAAGTTGCTTCCTAATCACTTAAGAACATTTAGAATATTTTTTCTGATTTTCCAAATAAAGATATTGAATTTCAAAGCTAAAGATGAGTTTTTACTAAAATAGTTCCAATAAATCAAGAAAAAATCAAAATTTGCTCCTCTGAGTTCTCTGACCTTAAGAAGATTTTTTAAAAATACAAAACTTAATTTTTACCACTTAAAATATTTTATTTTTATTAGATAACCCAGAACTTAAAATAATTCCAATAAGTCACATAGAATTCAAAAAATTATGAAATTTGGTCCAAAGGCTTCTCTAGTCTAGGTCTGCCTCGAGTAAAAATTTCAAGGGATTAGAATTTATTTTGGTCAAGTTAGGAATTTTCTTTAAAAAATCCTATTTTTGCATGAAAATAATTACATAAATTAAATTAAATTTTGAATAATCACATTTTCTCATGTGATGTCTCAATTGACCCATGAATGAGGTAGGCTAAAAATTTCAAAGTAATTTGAATTGAATTTAACAAATTATGAAGTGTTAGAGCCTTAGGGGCAAATGTGTAATTTTAGAAATTTAGCCTTAATTAACATTTAGGCTTAAGTCAAGGAGGCAAAATGGGTAACAAATGGAGGCAAAATGGGTAACCTCTGATCTTATCAATTTATTTGATGCTTGAAACAAAAGGGGTTTAACTGGTAGAAAGCAATCTCACTTTCTAAATTAAGATTAATAAATTTCTAAATTTTTATAAATTTGGAAGTTTATTAAAATTAAATGATCCTGGATTTAGGGGTATGTCTTTGGAAGCCAACAATTAATCAATTTAATATCCCTATCTTGATTTTCAAATAAAATCCAAATCATGAATCATGACTACTTAAAGCTTAACCCTTTTCAAAACTAATTAAGACACTCACCTAGGCCTTAAGGGCTTAGTGGTGACTTAGGCTAAATCAAAAATTGATTAAACAAGGATTAGAGAAATAAACATAATTAAATCAAACATCCTTGAAACACCACTAAGCCCAATTAGAATTAAAAATTTGGCTAAGTGTTCAAATTACATTAACTTGCCTCTTTAAGGGTCTTCACCCACATAATTTTCAAATTAAATGATAGGTGATAATT
>NW_018220787.1:229454-234123 GCF_001263595.1 Phalaenopsis equestris
AAGGTTGCTTGCTTATGCAACATAAATCCTCACCTTATATTTAGGCCTTTGCATAGCCCTGCTATACAATATAAGCCCTAACTCATCTTAGGATTCAGAGGTTATCGTTTGTCACGACCTAAATCCTCACATCTTCCAGGCTATTTATGTGATCGTTTTACACGAATGTAAGCCCTGATAAATAAAATTAAAAGGATGAAACACCAAAATATTTCTCCTTAAAATTGAAGCCAAACATTCGAATAGCTTTGGAAGTCACTGAGGTTCTCCTCTCAATCCATGACATCCCCTAGTTCCTCCTCCTTTGGATTCTATAGTAAAATGTTCCAAATTTGAACCAATCCCCTTTCCCACCTCTACGTCTGATTTCGTTGAAGAGTTCTACCCTTTGAAATTCCTTGAAGATAATATTTCTTGATTTTTATTGAGAGTCTTCTTAGGTGACTTTGGTCATTTAAGATATAATTAACTATAGTGGCTTCCCCTTATAGGAAGCATGTCTGAACCCAGCTTAATATAAACCTTATTTAATTCTTTATATTAAATAGGGGAATTTGTCGGCAAATATAAAGCTTTCATAGACCAAACAGATGTCATACTTTCATTAGTTTATTTGATCGAGCCTCTTCCTCAAGTCTTGTGTTTATCCTTCGGGATAGATACAAGATCTGAGGTACAGTGCTCTTGTGCTCTTTTCTTTCATTTTAAACTATGAAAAATATGGGGTCAGTTTGATTTCATACATCAACGTCCTTTCGAAGAGGGCGATGGGATTTTGATTCCGGCGACCAACATCTTCTTACGGGCAACTACCAAAAAACTAACCCGAAATAACTCCGACAAGAGGAGTTGATTCGCCACAAAATTCCCATCCTAAACAGCCTCTATTCTTGCTCTATATAAAAACCAGAAAATGACCTTGATCAAAATCATACATATATAATTCATCTAGAGGTTTATTGGACCCAATCGAAGACACTACATCCATCTGATTAAGGCCTCCCCTCTCAGACAAAGGTATAAATCTCTAACCCTAATTCGAGCCTATTTTGATTCTCCATACGTTTTTACTATATTTCATACCAAATAAGCCATATTGATATGTTTGACTCAAGTAGAAGAAGGTGTTGGAAAAAACCCAAAGTGATTTGGTTGAGTCTAGCTTAAGATCTTATGGTTTATGTTGAGAGGATTATGGGTCAGGTCACTTGAGGAAGATGACGGAGAGTTGTCTGATCGCACGTTTATTCGATGGACAGAAGAGATCAAGTCGGATGAACTCTTGGTATGTGAACTGTAAGCCGCGTGGCAGCTGCTGTGCTTGGTGACATCAAATGGCCGAGCGCCGCATGTAAAGCTTGGAGAGAACGAGGTTAACGCGGAGTTGGATAAGTAGAAAATTAGGAATTTATAATTTATTATAATTCTAGAACTTTAAAAAATCATAATTTTATGTAGAGAAATCATTAAAATAAAAAAAAACACTATCTTGCTCAGTGAATAGAGGAGAATAATGTGGATCAAAAATAACAAAAATAATAATGTGGATCAAAAATAAAAATTATTTGTTGACTCTTTGATTTTTTAACTAATTAAATAATCTTCGTGGTATTTCAATTCATTATGGCTAAGCATTGCTCACCATTACTTGAAATTTTGAGGGTTTATTCCTCATGATAGAGGCTATGTTCTTTGAATTTTCCAAGGTCAGAGGACATCTCTGTACTTGTCACCCTAATTTTTATACTAAGATGGCTATTTTAGCTTAAATTTATTGTATAAATTGAAATATCACCTAAAAAATTAAGGGATAAATTTTAGTAAGTTTCCTGTAGTCAGTAAAACTTTGGAAAAATATAGTAATAGCTTGAATATTTTTGTAAATTTTTATATTTAATTAAGTTTGCATATATTGCACTCATTTTTGTAACTTAAATAATAATAAACATTGGAAAAAATTAATTCCACATTGTGCATAAAAATCATGTTAATCTACTAAAAAAAATTTAAAAATTATTTGATTAAGTTTAAGCACTAAAGTTGATTTTCCAAGAAACATTGTATTTTTGTACAAAATTAATTGTATTTTTGTACAAAACATTGTATTTTTGTACAAAATTAATTATACTAAATTAAATACACTTAGTAAATTTGCAAAGCAATTTTCTGAGTTCCTAATGATTACGAGCACTTTAGAAAAATAAAAGTCATTTTTTATTAAATATTTGATTCTTGGCCTATGTTTTGAATTAAAAAAAATAATTAAAAATAGTTAATAAATTCAAAAATATAAAAATATTTAAAAATGTGCCTAATTACTTACTCATCACATATGGCTCATTAAAACATTTTTTGTAATTTTTCTAAGTTAGAAAATAAATTTCTAAAGGCTTAAATAGCCATTTTTTTTATTTTCTCCTTAAAATAATTATAATAAATAAATTCAAAATCATAAATATATAAAATTTTTTTCTCTCAGTTCTTTGGACTTAGAGAGGTTTAATAAAAATATTACAAATAATTTTTGAAAGTAAAATAACTTTAACATTAAAATTAAATCATAAAAATCAATAAATCATTAAATTAAAAATTTATTTAAAAAAATACAAGTGTCAGCCAATGTTTTTCTTTGACCTAAGGAAAGCTTTAGTTTCGAAATGAACTCAAATGTTTTAAGGGATCTTTAACATAGTTTGGGTTCATTCCCCAAACACTTTAGAATCTCTTGGATATTTTCTGAGACAAATTGAACTTGCAATATTTTATTCTAAAGTCATTCATTAAGATCTTTTGGGACACAATAAGTCATAGTTTAGAGTCTATTGGATACACCTTCATCTACTCCAACAATTTATTTAAATTTCTGAAAAATTATATATATGTTGCAAAAGCTAATCTTTTAGCGGGAATGCGGAGAAGATGACAGGTACGCTTTTACAATGTTATTTATCTCCTATCATTTTACTTTCGCTGCAGGAAATCATAACTGCTTGGGTGTGTATTATACTTTTCTTGCAAAATCAAAACAACCTTATTCAAAAAAATTAATCAAATTTTTCAAAACATAAAACCAATTGTTGAAATTTAACCATAAATCATTTGAAACTTCACTAAACATAAAATGTCCTTTTTAATTTACAGGAGTCTTTTGGAGGAGGTAACTCACATTTGCAAATGAGATCTCCCCAGTTTAAATGAGTTTTATAACTCGTTTAAGCTAAGAAAATTCAAAAGAAAATAGTAATGCAGGAATGAGGGAACCGTGGGATCTTAACCAGAGTCACTCTAATCAACTTTAACATTCCCCATAATATTTAAATAACGATAACGTTAAGAGACATTTAATTTGACATCAAGACTTGGCAAATTAGATAACTTAAACTCAATATGACAATGAACTTGGAGCTAGTATTGTGGGCAACACGATCATCTTCAACAACAAAATATGTCTATATCAGCTAAACTATTCCTTAGAATTAAAAAATAAGTCATAGTAATTTGAGGTTGTTTGCCGAGTTCAACTTATTTTTAGGCCATTGTATAGCCTTGTGTCGGCGTTATTTTAAGGTTGGAGGGGAGTTGCCCGTCAGAAGCTGTCAGTCACCGAAATTGAAATCCCTTCACCGGCTTCGGAATGACGTTGAAGTATGAAATCAAATTGACCCCATATTTTTCATAGTTTAAAATGAAAGAGCACTGTACCTCAAATCTCCCAAAGGATAAACATAAGACTTGAGGATGAGGCTCAATCAAATTAACTAAGGAAAGTATGATGTCTGTTTGGTCTGCGAAACCCTTGCATTTGCCGACAAGTTCCCCTATTTAATATAAAGGATTAAATAGGGTTTATATTAAGATGGGTTCAGACATACTTCCTATAAGGGCAAGCCCCCATAGTTAATTACATCTTAAATGACCAAAGCCACCTAAGAAGACTCTCGATAAAAATCAAGAAAAATTATCTTCAAAGAATTTCAAAGCGGAGGACTCTTCAACGAAATCGGACGTAGAGGTGTGAAAGAGGATTGGTTCAAATTTCGAACATTTTATTGTAGAATCCAAAGGAAGAAGAACTAGGGGATTACATGGATCCAGAGGAGAACCTTAATGACTTCTGAAGCTATCATAATGTTTGGCTTCAGTTTTGAGGAGAAATATTTAAGTGTTTCAGCTTGCCAATTTTATTTAGTTAGGGCTTATATTCGTGTGAAACGATTACACAAATAGCCTGGAAGATATGAGGGTTTAGGTCGTCACAAACGACAATCTCGAAATGCTAAGACGAGTTAGGACTTATATTGTATAGCAAGGCTATGCAAAGGCCTAAAGGTAAGGTGAGGATTTACGTTGCGTAAGCAAGCAACCTCGATATCCTATGGCTTTGTTGCTTAAGTCTAAGGAAAGAAGATTGGTTTAGCTGGGGAGGACAGGTTTTGTTGTAGAAGATGGTCGTGCTGCCCACCATGCTAGCTCCAAGTTCCTTGCCGTGACGAGTTTACGTTTTCTAGCGTGTCAAGTTATAATATCAAATCAGGTGGCCCTATGGTTGAAGTTCTTTAAATTTTATGAAGGCATATTAAAGTTGATTGGAGTGACACCGGTTAGGATCTTACGGTTCCCTCGTTCTGGCACCACTATTTTGTTTCACTTAGACTTAGTCCAAATGAAC
>NW_018220787.1:234424-241314 GCF_001263595.1 Phalaenopsis equestris
ATTTTCAGGTATAAAAATACAGTGGTATAAAAATACAGTATGAAAGTACAAGAAGAACAATGTTGAAAACTGTAAAAGTGTACCTAGCGAGCGGGGGAGGGGGGGGCAAAAACTTGACAACGGTTATAGATTTGATAAATAAGTTTATAAAATTGTAGAAAAAGTAAGTTCTGGTGGTTTCCCTAACCCTATGTCATATTCTGGTGAATCCTTAAAAGTTTAATTAAGGATGATTTCATTGAGCGAGGAATATTAAGTTTAATAGGCCTCTAAGGTATCCAACAAGTCAGGAAGGGGAAGCAGGTCCATGCCTCCCTCTCACCAACTGGTGAGAAGCCTCGAGTCCATTTAAACTTATTATGTTGCTTCATGGTTCATCCTGTAAATACCCTTATTACTTAGTGAACATTGATGTCTCAATTATCCCTAAGAATAAGGCGATTATCACTTATCATTTAATTTAAAAATTATGTGGGTGGGTGAAGACCCTTAAAGAGGCAAGTTAGTTTAATTTGAACACTTAGCCAAATTCTTAATCCTAATTGGGCTTAGTGGTGTTTTAAGGATGTTTGATTTAATTATTTTTATTTCTCTAATCCTTGGTTAATCACTTTTTTATTTAGCCTAAGTCACCAATAAGGCCTTAAGGCCTAGGTGAGTGTCTTAATTAGTTTTGAAAAGGGTTAGCTTCAAGTGGCCATGATTCATGATTTGGATTATATTTGAAAATCAAGATAGGGGTATTAAATTGATTAATTATTGACTTCAAAAGTCATACCCCTAAGTCGAGGATCATTTAATTTTAATAAACTTCCAAATTTTAATAATTTAGAAATTTATTAACCTTAATTAAGAAAGTGAGATTGGTTTCTACCAATTAACCCCTTATGTTTCAAGCATCAAATAAATTGATTAAGATCAGAGGTTTCCCATTCCCCTCCTTGACTTAAGCTTAAATGTTAATTAAGGCTAAATTTCCAAAATTACACATCTGCCCCTAAGGCTCTAACACTTCATAATTTGTCAAATTCAATTCAAATGACTTTGATATTTTTATCCTACCTCATTCATGGGTTAATTAAGACATCAGAGGAGAAAATATGATTTTTCAAAATTTAATTTAATTTATATAATTATTTTCTTGCAAAAATTGGATTTTTCAAAGAAAATTCCTAACTTGACCAAGGTAAATTCTAATCCCTTGAAATTTTTATTGGAGGTAGACCTGGACTATATAAGCCTTTGGATCAACATTCATAATTTTATGAATTCTCTATGATTTATTTGAATTATTTTAAATTTTGGGTTATTTATTAAAAATAAAATATTTTAAAAGGTGAAAAGTAAGTTTTCTATTTTTTTGAAATATCTCTCTAAGGTCAGAGAACTCATATAAGCAAATTTTATATTTTTTTAATATTTCTTTGATTTTTTGGTATTATTTTAGTGTCAACTCATTTTTAGCTTTTTTTTTAAAAAAAATCATTTTTAAGCTTTGAAATTCAATATATTTATTTAGGCAATCAGAAAAAAGATTCTAATTGTTCCTACGTGATTAGGAAGCAATTTAGAATATTTCCATGAGTTTTATTATTTTTGTGATTTCTTATGGATTTTTAGTTATTCAAATATTTAAAATAGGCTAAAAAATCAAGTTTTTATTTTAAATATCATTTTATTTTTAATAAATTCCCCTGATCACAGAGAACTCAAAAAACTAAGTTTTATAGTTTTTGAGTTATATTTTGATTTTTCAAAATCATTTAAGTGTCAAAAGTGGTAGGTATTCAAGTGGTAGTTATCCTTATGAATCTATTAAAGTTATCAAATGAACTCAAAACATTTTGAAATTTTTATGATGAGTTCTCTGGATCATAAGTCACAGTGGAGATAAAAAATTATTTCATCTAAATGTTTTTATTTTTCAAAGTTAATTATCTTAGTGATTTAGTATTTGTAAAATTTAACTGCATTTTAAATGACTTGACCCTAGAAAATATTTCCAAAGTTTTCTCTAGTCATGGTGGACCTTCCAAAATTTTCTTAGGATTTTCTAATTAATATGCTAATTTCCATGATTATTTTGAAGAAATAATGTGGAATAACTTGAAAAATATGGATCTCTGTATAAGGAACCTCTTCTGACTTTAGAAAAATCAGAGGATGTTACCCTTGGCAGAGGCTACAACATGCTTAACTTTCAAGCCAAGGAGATGTATCAATATGCATGGGGAATCAAATGATTTAAATCAGTGTTTAATTAATTAAAAATAAAATATGCATAATAAGTTCTTGAAATTTCTTTCACATTGTTCTCATCTGTTCACTGAGCAAGGGGGTATTTTTATTCTATTTTTGTGATTTTTCTACATAAAGTTATGAATTTTCTAAGTTAAGGGTATTTAAATAAATAAGAAAAAGCCCTATTTATCTATTTAAACCGCGCGTGCCACCTCAACCTACGACGACTCCGAAGGCATGTGTGGCGCGCTTTAGTTGGTGGGGGGCCGCCGCCGCCCACGTAGCCGCTGACTCGGCTCGCTGTTTATATCCCGAAGCGTTGTCCGGCTTGATCTCCCGACAAAATATCTGTATTGGTAGATCCACCAATATACTTCCCGTCATCATCCCCGATAGAATGATCCCGTGACCGTCCACACTAAAATTCTAAGATCTCAACCTAGACTCAACCAAACCACCTCGGCTTTGATCCTATGGACTCGTCTAAGTGAGACGAACATATCCATACGGTAATCATGCAATTAAATTAAGCCTAATTAAATGGAGAATCAAAATGAGCTCGGGAGGAAGAGAAGTTTTATACCTTTGCTCTGAGAAGGGAGGCTTGAACCAGAGGTGCTCAATACGTATGTTGGGGTCCAAGGAGGCTAGGGATTCAGTCCTTGGTCTTGGTGTAAGGCCTAGGTATGAATTTGATCACGGACGGATTTGGGTGTTGGTCTAGAACTATGATAGAGGCTCTGTGGGAGGGGGATTTCATGGGGCTTTGGCCTCTTTCACTCTTGTGAAGATGTGGGTGAAGTTAATCTGAGTTTGATGAACTGTGGAAGTTTATTAGGTTCTGTCCTGGTTTTCGGTAAGGTTTCAACCAGAGGTGCTCAATACGTATGTTGGGGTCCAAGGAGGCTAGGGATTCAGTCCTTGGTCTTGGTGTAAGGCCTAGGTATGAATTTGATCACGGACGGATTTGGGTGTTGGTCTAGAACTATGATAGAGGCTCTGTGGGAGGGGGATTTCATGGGGCTTTGGCCTCTTTCACTCTTGTGAAGATGTGGGTGAAGTTAATCTGAGTTTGATGAACTGTGGAAGTTTATTAGGTTCTGTCCTGGTTTTCGGTAAGGTTTCAAGCTTAAAATTGAGCTCCGACAATGAGAATGGGTGAGGGAAAATGGTTGGAATGCACTGAGGGGATCTTAAGGAAATTTTGTGCGGAGTTTGGAGAGGCCTCTCTAGGAAACTTTCAGCACACCTCCCATGGCCGTGGGAGGTGAGTTTTTATAAAAATGTCCATGGGGTGGCTCTCAGGGCATAAGTTTGGGTGCATTGTGGTGCTTAGGTTGAGGGCAGAGGAGCTCTTCAATTTGATTTGGATGAGCTGGCCTCTAGGTTTGATTTGGGTGAGGTGCCACGGGAGTGGCTCTTTTTCGTCCACTAGGTTGGCCGGCTGGCCAGGGGGAGGTGGCTAGGAGCTCAGGGAACCTGGAGGAATCCATCACAACAATTTAATGCAAATGTGCTTTGATTTGGCAAACATATCTTAAGCATGTGCATTTTTGCAAATAAGATCCCTTAATTTGGGGGACGTTTGGTCTATGGCTTGATTTAGGTGGTTTCATGGTATTTGGACTGGTCACTAAGTCCAACTAATGGCGGTGGTGGAGTTAATTTGATGACTTTAGGTTGGTTAGATCACATTTAGTGCATGGGTCCAAGTGGGTGCAAATGACCAAAACTTGGGTTTGGGCTAGGTTAGCCATGTTAATTGGCACAATTAATTGTTGCATTTTGTGTATATGATCACAAGGAACAACTTTGGTGAAGGATGGAAGTAGTTTTGAGCTCAATTGAAAGGTCAATTTGAGGGAATTTTGAACTTTAATCAATTTGGTCATGTTGGGCTAAGTCCAAATTGATTGTTGAAAAAGGTCAATAGGAACCTCATGAAGAATTTTCAACATTAATTGGATGCCAATTTGGAGGTTAAGGCAATCAATTGGGTGAAATTTGGGGACTTAGCCAATTTGGTGCTAAATTTGGGAATTTTGGATTTAGGCCAAAATCAAATGGATTTGAGACTTCAACAAGGCCAATTGATGGTTGATTTTGATGTATAAGAATATTATAAAGAGTTTTCAACGTTTTTAAACATTAATTGATGCCAATTGACTAGGATATGGGTTCAATTTAGTGAGAATAGGTCATATGGTCAAAATTGGGGTTTTTACCCAAATCAAAATTGGGCTAAAATCATGGACCAATTGAGTTTGAATTTGGTTTATTTTAGTCATATAAATGTGAATTTGAGTTTAGGATTGGAATTGGGGTCAATTGAGATCAAATTGATGGACATTTGGGTTTAATTTGGGGAAATTTGGGTCTTTAAATGCAAATTTGGGGATTTTTGATAAAGATGGTCAAATTGGGTCATGTGGTAGTTAAGAAAAAGTCATGTGGTAGTTAAGAAAAATGTGGTAGTTAAGAAAAATGAAATTGAGAATATTCAGGATTAATTGGGATTTTTTCAAAATTTTTGGAATTTTTGGGATTTTGAGCCATGGAGGGGTATTTTGGTAATTTGGGGGTGTTTAAGGGCAAAAAGGCCAAGATGGGTATTTTGGTTATTTTGGTAGATTTGGTAGATTTGAGGTATCAATCATCACCAACAAGCCATGGACCAATGAAAAACCATTTTGGGTCATCTACATAGTGGTCTCAGCTAAACCATAGCCCTAAGGTTAGTTGGTTTTGGGGACCATCTACATGAGTATCCCAAAAAAAATCAAGGGATCTAGGCTAGAAATTTCTAGGCTAGAAATTTGAGAGGCTAGAAATTTGAGTTTAGGGTTGTGAGTGAATGTGGGTGTATATGAGTATTGTGAATGCCTTACCTCCAGACCACCACCCAGGGTTAACCCTAAGGTCCAACAGTCCTAAGGGTGACTCATCTTGAGTTTCTCCCACAGTGACCCCACCTATTAAGTATTTAGAGGTTGAGACCAACATGTGGAACTTCAAGCTGAGTAGAGAACAGTTTGGAATTTCTAATGGTGAGGGTTCCATGTCTAGTTTTCTAAGAATAATCAATAGGAAAATCCTATGGCTAGACCTAAAGAGGAAAAACTAAACCTCAACCAAAAATGAGGTCAACAAATGGACCCCCAATAGGTGTGGTGTGCTAGCAAGCACACCACGCATCTTGACGTTGACCAATGAGATCAACAAAAACCAATACAAACTCCTAAGTCATTAGACCCGGAAGTACGTGTAGAGTTGTGTGTGTGATTTGTTTCTGCCGGGGAATTAGTAGGTGATCGTCTGGTTGAAATCATGGAGTAGAGACTCTCGCTGGGGGCAGAGAGTGGACTTTGAGTTATGAAATTTCAAAGATTTCCAAAGGATGGAAGTCAAAATGTAAGTGTTGACTCTGAGGTGGGAATTGAAATTCAGGTATCAATTCAAAAAGAGAGAGAGAGAGTCGGAGTGTACGGACCGACCTCGAACGTAATGATTCAGAAATGTGGGACTAATTCCAAAGTGAGAATTGATGTGTGGGTCAATTCTCAAAAGAGAATGTCGGAATGTAAGGGCCGACCTTGAATGTAATGAATCATAAATGTAGGAATGATTCAGAAGTGAGAATTGAAATGTAGGTTAGTTCTCAGAAGAGAGTGTCGGAATGTAAGGACCGACCTTGAATGTAATGAATCAGAAATATGGGACTGATTCAGAAGTGAGAATTGAATGTAGGTCCATTCTCAAAAGAGGGTGTCGGAATGTAGGGACCGACCTCGAATGTAATGAATCAGCAATGTAGGACTGATTCAGAAATTAGAATTGAAATGTAGGTATATTCTCAAAAGAGAGTGTCCGAATATAAGGACCGACCTCAAATTTAATGAATCAGAAATGTAAGACTGATTCCGGAATGAGAATTAAAATGTAGGTTAATTCTCAAAAGAGAATGTCAGAATGTAAGGACCGACCTAGAATGTAATGAATCAGAAATATAGGACTGATTCGAAAGTTCAAATTGAAATGTAGGTCAATTCTCAAAAGAGAGTGCCGAAATGTAAGGACCAACCTCGAATGTAATGAATCAAAAATTTGGGACTGATTCAAAAGTGATAATTGAAATTTAGGTCAATTCTCAAAAGAGAGTGTTGGAATGTAAGAACCGACCTCAAATGTAATGAATCAGAAATGTAGGACTGATTCGGAATTAGGAATTGAAATGTAGGTCAATTCTCAAAATAGAGTGCCAGAATGTAAGGACCGACCTAGAATATAATGAATTAGAAATTGTGGACTGATTCAGAAGTGAGAATTGAAATGTAGGTCAATTCTCAAAAGAGAGTGTCGGAATGTAGGGACCAACCTAGAATGTAATGAATCAGCAATGTAAGAGTGATTCAAAAGTGAGAATTTAAATGTGGGTCAATTCTCAAAAGAGGGTGTCAGAATGTAAGGACCGACCTCTAATGTAATGAATCAAAAATGTAGGATTGATTCAAAAGTGAGAATTGAAATGTGGGTCAATTCTCAAAAGAGGGTGTCGGAATGTAAGGACCGACCACGAATGTAATGAATCGAAAATGTAGGACTGATTCAAAAGTGAGAATTGAAATGTGGGTCAATTCTCAAAAGAGGGT
>NW_018220787.1:243597-250963 GCF_001263595.1 Phalaenopsis equestris
TGCAAATTTGGGGATTTTTGATAAAGATGGTCAAATTGGGTCATGTGGTAGTTAAGAAAAATGAAATTGAGAATATTCAGGATTAATTGGGATTTTTTCAAAATTTTTGGAATTTTTGGGATTTTGAGCCATGGAGGGGTATTTTGGTAATTTGGGGGTGTTTAAGGGCAAAAAGGCCAAGATGGGTATTTTGGTAGATTTGAGGTATCAATCATCACCAACAAGCCATGGACCAATGAAAAACCATTTTGGGTCATCTACATAGTGGTCTCAGCTAAACCATAGCCCTAAGGTTAGTTGGTTTTGGGGACCATCTACATGAGTATCCCAAAAAAAATCAAGGGATCTAGGCTAGAAATTTGAGTTTAGGGTTGTGAGTGAATGTGGGTGTATATGAGTATTGTGAATGCCTTACCTCCAGACCACCACCCAGGGTTAACCCTAAGGTCCAACAGTCCTAAGGGTGACTCATCTTGAGTTTCTCCCACAGTGACCCCACCTATTAAGTATTTAGAGGTTGAGACCAACATGTGGAACTTCAAGCTGAGTAGAGAACAGTTTGGAATTTCTAATGGTGAGGGTTCCATGTCTAGTTTTCTAAGAATAATCAATAGGAAAATCCTATGGCTACTAAAGAGGAAAAACTAAACCTCAACCAAAAATGAGGTCAACAAATGGACCCCCAATAGGTGTGGTGTGCTAGCAAGCACACCACGCATCTTGACGTTGACCAATGAGATCAACAAAAACCAATACAAACTCCTAAGTCATTAGACCCGGAAGTACGTGTAGAGTTGTGTGTGTGATTTGTTTCTGCCGGGGAATTAGTAGGTGATCGTCTGGTTGAAATCATGGAGTAGAGACTCTCGCTGGGGGCAGAGAGTGGACTTTGAGTTATGAAATTTCAAAGATTTCCAAAGGATGGAAGTCAAAATGTAAGTGTTGACTCTGAGGTGGGAATTGAAATTCAGGTATCAATTCAAAAAGAGAGAGAGAGAGTCGGAGTGTACGGACCGACCTCGAACGTAATGATTCAGAAATGTGGGACTAATTCCAAAGTGAGAATTGATGTGTGGGTCAATTCTCAAAAGAGAATGTCGGAATGTAAGGGCCGACCTTGAATGTAATGAATCATAAATGTAGGAATGATTCAGAAGTGAGAATTGAAATGTAGGTTAGTTCTCAGAAGAGAGTGTCGGAATGTAAGGACCGACCTTGAATGTAATGAATCAGAAATATGGGACTGATTCAGAAGTGAGAATTGAATGTAGGTCCATTCTCAAAAGAGGGTGTCGGAATGTAGGGACCGACCTCGAATGTAATGAATCAGCAATGTAGGACTGATTCAGAAATTAGAATTGAAATGTAGGTATATTCTCAAAAGAGAGTGTCCGAATATAAGGACCGACCTCAAATTTAATGAATCAGAAATGTAAGACTGATTCCGGAATGAGAATTAAAATGTAGGTTAATTCTCAAAAGAGAATGTCAGAATGTAAGGACCGACCTAGAATGTAATGAATCAGAAATATAGGACTGATTCGAAAGTTCAAATTGAAATGTAGGTCAATTCTCAAAAGAGAGTGCCGAAATGTAAGGACCAACCTCGAATGTAATGAATCAAAAATTTGGGACTGATTCAAAAGTGATAATTGAAATTTAGGTCAATTCTCAAAAGAGAGTGTTGGAATGTAAGAACCGACCTCAAATGTAATGAATCAGAAATGTAGGACTGATTCGGAATTAGGAATTGAAATGTAGGTCAATTCTCAAAATAGAGTGCCAGAATGTAAGGACCGACCTAGAATATAATGAATTAGAAATTGTGGACTGATTCAGAAGTGAGAATTGAAATGTAGGTCAATTCTCAAAAGAGAGTGTCGGAATGTAGGGACCAACCTAGAATGTAATGAATCAGCAATGTAAGAGTGATTCAAAAGTGAGAATTTAAATGTGGGTCAATTCTCAAAAGAGGGTGTCAGAATGTAAGGACCGACCTCTAATGTAATGAATCAAAAATGTAGGATTGATTCAAAAGTGAGAATTGAAATGTGGGTCAATTCTCAAAAGAGGGTGTCAGAATGTAAGGACCGACCTCTAATGTAATGAATCAAAAATGTAGGATTGATTCAAAAGTGAGAATTGAAATGTGGGTCAATTCTCAAAAGAGGGTTAATAGCGTTGAATTTATATAAATGTATCATGTGAAAAAGGTCGATCTTGTTGAAGGGGATTTGTAAAGCTTTGTGAGTTTTTGTGCAAAATGTGAAATTCTGCGAGGATGTGTAGAGGGTTAATGTAGATGACGATGGTTGTGCTGCTTGCATAAAGAGTATGAAATTTCAAAAATGGAAGAATCTACTCAACATGTTTGTTTTATTTTCTTATTGTTTTTATCACAATTTTATTTTTCAATAATGCGTTTTTAAAGTTTTAATTTTAATAGGTTGATTTAAAAAGAAATTTCTTTTGTTATTCACTCATTTATGATTATTTTTCATTTGTGTTTTGTTTGTTGTTGAAGATTTATTGTTTCATTCTTTGTTCATTGGAATTCCGAACCATTGCATGGTTCGCGGCTTTCATCCATCACACAAAAAGGCAATTGACAAAAAGGCACAATTTGAGAGAATTTTTCATTAATCTACTTCAATAAAGGTGCTACAGATCAAACATAGGCTAATGCCTCAAAAGGTACATCATGTAATCAATGTTGAAATACGCTGAGAACCCTCTCATGATATGAGTACATCATACACTAAATACATCAGATACATGTCATGCTATTAAAAGAAAGCAAGTAAACCCTCTTTGCCTAACATTTTGAGCTTCTGATCAAGCAGACCTTCTAAGTCATGCTCCAGGATAAGAGTTCCCTTTGCATGTACTTAGAGGTATAACCTTCTCATAGCTTGTAAGGAAACAACTCTAATTCTGGGTCCTACTTGAATCCACAGGGTATTTTACTGTCATCCATTCTGCAGAAGGTTACAGACACCCTACGGTATCGTACTCCTGGGATGCAGAGCTTGGAAACGTCTGCCCCGTTGCCTTTCAGGACAAGTACTGAACCGACTGGAAGAGGAATCTCCACAGCTCCTCTGAATTCGCTAGGGCCAACTATGTCATTTTCTTTTCCAAATAGAATACTACTTTTACTCATCATCGAGACCATGCAGAAAGGCCTCACAAAACCATGATGGTCGATGTGTGGGGGAATGCAGTCACCTTCTTCATAAATGTTGATGATGCAATTGTTAGGAATGCAAGTAGCGGGTAATGCAAGTAATGCAAGTAGCGGGTAGAATATTCCACTTAACCATTCTCTTGAAAATCCCTTTTATCATTGGTCGCAACGGATCCACTTGGTCGTATTTGAGGATCCCAGGCGGATTTCCCTATCTATCGTTCGTAAAATTGTAGCAACAGCCACATTAGATAGTGATAGATAGTGATTCTTCCCTTTTCCCGCATCCATTTCTTTGGCTCAGAGTATGTTTTCTCCATGAGAAGACCCGCTCGACCTTTATCTCTTAGATTAAAGATGCAGTCCAAAATGCTTCTTTCATCAGTTTCAGAGAAAACCCTGGTATATAGCTCCAGACCCTCCAATATGTTGATAAACTTTCCCTGAACCTCTTCATAGAACTCAAATTCTCTTTTATTTACTTTGCTTATTTTGTAGTATTCTACCATGCCAGGAGTTGGCAGCTGCCGTGGGCGTTCCTTCCTCCGGGCCTCGGCGGGAACCCAAACTGGTGTTGGTCGATCCAAAATATGAGATTCAGCCTCTAGTGGGATGTATGATCTTGGGCTCCACGGTGCCCGCTGATCTGTCCCTAGTGGGACAAACGGTTCATTCGTCACAAAGTCTGGAGTCTGAGACTCGTTGGTTCTTGAAGTGTATTCTTCTAATGTACTGAAACATTGTAGATGCGGAATGTTGCAGTCCGGGAATTCTACAAATGCGCCCGTAACTGATGTCCCGACTGGTACCTCAACGTTGCATGTTGGGCAACCTCTGCATAAGATATCTGGAACTGGGAGCATATCTGATTCTATCACAAATCCTGACTCTTCATCTGTAGTGAGCATGCTGCATTCCTTCAGGAATCGGGGTAAGAAAACTGCTAATGTCTCTCTAGCGCTTGCATTCCTGTCGCAGAAAGGCTCTCTGTTTCTTTCAGCTTGCATTTCTAGGTTGCGTCCTGCGGAGCGGAGTATTCGGTATTTTTTCACTACGGGCGGCTATCAGGCCACTTGCTGGAGTAGCCACCATGGAGGGCAGACAGTTGGGCCCCTCCATCGGAACTTGTTTTGCTATCACATTTTTACCTTTGCGTGACACATCGTCTTGAGTGGTCACCCTCAACTGTGAAGGAAGTCCCTCCTTTTCTTTATTGCTGACTACAACCATTAGAGGACCTTAGTAGTCCACATCAACCTAGTTGAAATCCATGTTGATATCCATGACACCTTGTGGCGAGGTTCCAGCCGTTCTGGAAGGCAAAGATCAACCTCTGTCCTGACATTTTTCTTCAGACGACAAGAAAAACGTCAGTGGGCCGAAGCTTGGCATGAACAAGAACTAAATAAAGTATTCATTAAAGTAAATTTTAGTTTGTTTTGGTGAAGAGAATTATTTTTTTTATGTGTGAGTTTTGTTTAATTTAGTAAAGTATTTAAATTTAAAGGTAGGTAGAAAAGAGAACGTGTGAAAAGAGAACGTGTGAAGTTCAAAAATCTTCTTAAATTTTTTATTATATTGAGGGTAATTACAAAATTTGGACTCGGGCATAGAAATTTTGTCACAGAGATAACCCTAAAACAATCAAAGTTTCAAAGTTTCAAAGCATGCAGAGGCAAGCGGAGGTAGGCAGAATCAGGTTGCGTAATAGATTTTCAGTTATCATCATGGGTGGTTCACCCCAGAAGTCCACTAACTGGTAGGCTCCTCCTATATAGACCTTCTCAACGACAAATGGTCCCTCCCAACTTGGCTTGAACTTCCCACCTATTTTGCGGCGAGCAAGAATAGGTCTTTTGAGCACAAGTACGAGGTCAACAATTTTGAATGTTCTTGGGCGGACCAATTTGTCATGGGTTTGTACTTTGCCTGGTAGAGCTCCAACCAAATGTTGATGTGCTTCTAGTCGTTTTCCCTTGAAACTCTCTCTGAGTTTTGCACTTTCTTCCGTTGTGAGTTGGTTGGCAACGACGACTCTGAGAGATGGTGTCTGGATTTCTAGCGGTAGCACGACCTCGGTCCCGTACATGAGCATATAAGGTGTACACTGAGTGGGAGTCCTGAAGGTCTTCCGGTAAGCCCACAACGCTTCTAACAGTTTGTTTTGTCAATCCCTCTTATTTTCATCCAGTGTTTTCTTTAAAATCTGTACCCATGTCTGGTTGAAAGCTTCAGCCAGACCATTTGCTCTAGGATAGTAAATTGTAGAGTATATCCAATTTATCCCATGTCTTCTGAAAAAATTGTTGATCTTTGTACTTTTCAAAGCTGCCCCATTGTCAGAGATTATTCATCATGGTACTCCGAAACGGTAGATAATTTGGCTTTTGAAAAATTGAAGGACGTGCTGTGCCGTAACCTCACGTAATGGTACTGCCTCTTCCCATTTGGAGAAGTAGTCTGTAGGGGCAAGTATAAACCTGTGTCCTTTAGAAGATGGAGGGTCTATCAGACCTATTATGTTTGTTCCCCAACACTCAAATGGCCACGAGGCAATAGTTGGGTGCAGCACATTTGGGGGCTGGTGTAAGACCACCCCATGCACTTGACATTGGTGACATCTTCTGGCTGTATCCATGCAATCGAACATCATTGCTGGCCAATAATATCCGAGTATTTTGATCTTCATTTTCATTTTTGGTCCCGAATGGTGAGCGCCACACAATCCGGCATGTACTTCTTTCACAATATTCTGTGCTTCGGCTCTGCTCAAACACCGTATTTCCCAACAGAGCGTAAGACATGGCCCTTCTTGTGATGTGGTGTGCCTCAAACTTTTCCTCTAGCAGCTTTCTAGTATGCAAATATTCTATTAATGGCATGCACCAATCTTCATTGATGTCTTCAACTGTTTTTATTTTTTCTTTTTTTCCAAGCTTGTGTAGAGTTTTAAAATCGTTTTGAGTCAAGAGTCGTCTTCCTTGCATCGTGACTTTGATAGAATTATCTAGGGGACATGTCATTTCCTTAGCGAGTTTTGCTAGAGCGTCGGCTTGGGCATTATCTCCCCGAGAAATCTGGTAGCGAGAAATCTGGTAGAAAGTATCTGGTAGAAAGTCACCTCAGGAATCTACTCTAGGAGCTTCATCGAGTATTGATGGTACTCTGCTAGTCTCGATTTTAAAATTCTGTATTGTCCGGTGACCTGCTGAATGACAAGTTTAGAATCGCCATAAATGGCAATGTTTGTTATATCCATTTAAATTTCTAATTCCAATCCGGTGACTAAAGCTTCATATTCTGCTTCATTGTTGGTGCACGGCTCTGTCAGGTGGTATGAGAACCTCATCATGCCCTTATCTGGTGTAACAAAGATCAAACCGATCCCTGCCTTGCCTGGTATAACTTTGTCTGATCCCTTGTCTTTCCTGACTGACGAAGCACCATGAAAGTACATTTCTCAGCGTTGCGCACTAGAAAATTCCATTTGTAGTATTTGCTCTTCTGGTAACTCGTCGTTGAGAGAGGACCCAGCTGGCAGTGGGTGTGCAGTGAGAAAGTCTCCTAGTATCTGTCCCTTGATGGCACAGAGGGGAACAAAAGTTTTATTAAATTGCAATAAGATCATTGACCATCTCGCTAAACGTCCGGAGAATGTTGGTCTGGTCATCAAATATTGCAATGGATTAACTTTCAAAATTAGAGTTAACTTATGAGAAAGTATGTAATGCTAAGCTTTTGGGCGGCAAAAATTAATTCCAGACAATGCTTCTCAATAGGTGGATACCTTATCTCCGTCGGTATTAGACGATGACTCAAGTAGTAGAACTCATTTTCTTTTCCCTCCTCATTGATTTGGGCTAAGAGGGCTCCGAGAGAGTCATCCAAAGCCGCAATATAAAGTATCAATGATTTTCTCAGGATAGGGGCGCCAAAAAAGGAGGTGTCATTAAAATATTGTTTAACATCCTCAAAGGCCCGCTGGCATCTCTCTTCCCAAATAAATTTTGTATCCTTTTTAATTAATGCCGAGAAAGGCTGACACCTATCCGAGAGATTAGAAATAAAGCGCCTCAGATATGCCAACTTACTCTGGAAGGAACGTAGTTGTTTCAAGTTTTTAGGGGGGGCATTTCCAAGATAGCTTTAATCTTATCTGGGTCGATCTCGATTCCCTGG
>NW_018220787.1:251044-258591 GCF_001263595.1 Phalaenopsis equestris
AACTTTAAGGGATTCATTTTAAGGTAAAAAAAAAACGACACCGTAGTCATTCAAACACAATCCTCAAATCGTATAAATGGTCTATCTTCTGTTTACTTTTGATGACCAATACATCCACGTAGCATTCTACTTGGTTGTGAATTAGGTCATCAAAAATCTTCATCATTGCATGCTGATATGTTGCTCCGGCGTTCTTTAGCGTTCTTCCGGCGTTCTTTAGGCCGAATGACATCACTGTGTAGCAGAAAATTCCGATCAGCGTTCTAAAGGCCGTGAGGACTGCATCTTCCAGAGCCATCTTGATTTGGTTATATCCCGACGTTCCATCCATAAAAGAGAAAATTTCATGTGTCGAAGCGATATCCACTATCATTTCTGGTATAGGTAGTGGAAACTCATCTTTTGGACATGCCTTGTTCAAATCTCTAAAGTCGACACAAACGCGGATCTGTCCATTTTTCTTCTTAACAGGTACAATATTGGCTAACCGCATGGGGTATTGCTCTTCTTTAACAAAGTTGGCGTCTATCAATTTTTTCACTTCAGCGATGACTTGTTGTTCTATTTCAAGGCGCATTCTCCTTGGGGCTTGTTTTACTGGGGTTATATTCTTGTCCACCCCAAGTTTATGGACTGCAACCTCTGCTGACAACCCTACAATTTCATCGTAGCTCCATGCGAAGCAATCTTTGAATTCTGTTAATAGTTTGACCAATTCTGCAGATTCTTCGTCATTAAGTAGAGAACTTATAAATGTAAGCTGGGGTCGTTCTTCAGTCCCGAGGTTAATCTCTTTCAATTCAACTACAGTGGATTTAATTTCTTCTTCAAATTCTGGTGGAGCATCTTCTATTGGTTGATTGGTAGAGTCAACCTCTACATCGAGGCAACCCTCTTCTGATTCACTAGTAACAACCATGCAAAATTCAGAATCATCGACTGGTCCAACTGTACTAAATCCGAGACCTTCTTTTGAATTAAGAGTTTGACTTTTAGCATTCCATAATTTTTCAAAAAGTGGAAATTTATCTTTTGGCATTTGTTTTGGTAAGTGTCCCTGTTGAATTAACTTTTAAACACAAGGCGAGAAGTAACCAAAAAGCAATTCCATAAATTCATTGGAATCAACATCTAAATTTACATGTTTTTCAAGCTCAGTAGAGGTAGAAGCACAATAAAATTTGATCGGCTTTGAACCAACACTACGCACTTCCTTGACCTCTAAACTCTCGACCTTTTGGGGGATAATCGGAGTAAGGGTCATAAAATTCACATAGTGGTTTATCCGATCATACATTGTTTCATATTCATTCTTCTTTGAATCGTCTAGGGATATCTCTTACTGAGGTTTCTTCTGCTTCATCATCATTATTTCATCTTCAAAATTTTAGAATTGTCTTCATCACCAATGTTGATAGTTGGCCTAGTTCGTTCAACAATAAAAATGATTTTTCCATGATCTTTCCCCGTCCGCATCCCCGACCTCGACCTCGGGTGCGTGACTAGAAGAACCTCCACCATCTTGTTGTAAAGGAGTCGTAGGGGAGTGTTGAAGCAGAGTTGAATGTCTTCCTCTTTGAGTTGTACGACCTCCATTTTGTGATTCTTCTGAACCTTCTTCTTTGTTTTTCAAAATCTCACACGAGAAGACAGTCTTCTTTGGAGGCGCGTAGTAAGCAGCATCTTCATGGATACCAGCTTCATGTACTGAAAATGGTTGTAGATCTCCCTTGATGCAATTTTCCTGACCATCTTTGCGGTATTTAATGCACTGGTGTAGGGATGATGGAACCATATTGTTCTCATAAATCCATGGTCATCCTAATAGAGCATTAAAAGAGGTCTCGGTGTCGATGATATGAAATTTAACGGTTGTCACGAGTTCTCCAACCTTCATAAGTAATGTAATTGATCCAGGGCTCTTTCTCCCTTTTGGTTGAATCCTCTTAACATCATTTTATCAGTTGTAAGCTCTTGAGCTTCAATATCCAAATAGGCCAATGTCCGTAGGCTCATCAAGTTAAGAGATGCTCCAGGATCCACTAATACTCTGGACAACAGTTGATGGAGATGTAGAGCGGGCGGTTAATGTTGGCGGTACCGAGCAACAAGTCTTCATCTGTGAAGGTTACCCCTGATTGTTCTCTCAAAAAGAAAACTTCATCTGAGGATGTGCTAGCTAACTGAGCTAAGCAAATTTATGGATCAAGCAAAGCTGTAACCAGAGATTCTCTCATCTCCTTTGACAGGATCAGAGCGTCGGTAGATGCTTAGTCGGGCAGGCAACTTCCTAAGTTGAGCTAGCACGTTGTATTCTATTTTGTAGGGCCTTCCAATTTTATCTTGATTATGTGGTTCGTCCACTAGTGGAGGTGAGGGTATCTCTTCTCGAGTCATTATCTGTTTTCCTTTGTCTATTGGAGCTGTTCTTGGTGGTAACACTTTTTCACTCCTTAAGTTAACTTCTGTGACTTCTTCTTTTTGAGATATCATTGTTGAATCTTCTAGTGTGTCTTCCTCCTCGTCGGAAAGATCTAAGTTGATGGCAATTGGTGTACCATGATGCTTGAGAGTTGGCTCTTTGTTATCGGTGCTGTCATAAGTGGTATCATTGATGTCTTCTTTGGACTTGACAACAATCTCATCGGACTCAAGTACGATTTGAGGAACATTTTGGGGATTGAGATCGCAATTAGCTCGGTCATAATCAGTCAAGTTATTACCAGAAATAGTCAAAACGTAGCCGAAATCACAATCATTATATTCATAAGACCCCAGAGGGACAAAAAGATAAGCATACAAAGTCAAGGGTTCGAGGACTTTCTTCCACGAATTCGAGACAACCAATCTAGTAGAGGCAGCCCCCATACCAACCAGTCTAGTAGAGGCATCCCCTATCCTACCCCCCATGCTATATATCATGGCAGTGACGCTTTTCTTCTTCTTTTTCTTTGTTCTTAACGATGAAGAATCTCCTGGAAAAATCTTCATCTCGGGCTCGGTATGTTGCAGACTCTGAATGGAGACTTATTTTGATGCAGACTGTATCTTGTTCAGTATCTTCTTGGACGATCTACTCCAGACCTCATTCCATTCTTCTCCAGTGTCTGTAGAAGCTTGTTTTGATGAATCCTATATTTGATTGAGGACCCTCTTGAGTTCATCCCAAGTTGAACTCCATCCGTCTGTTCCAACATATGGATCAATTGGCGAGATCGACTCAGCTGAAATCATGTTTATGGAACCTTTTTCAGGTTCTCTCAAATACTCCTTCGGGATTGTTATATTCTTTTCCATGAGGTTCTTCTCGAGCCAGTCTTTAAAGACAAAACACTTGTCTATAGTGTGCCCAAGTAACCGGTGGTATGAGAAATAATTTGGTTCATTCTGCTTATCCACCTCTTCGGGTTTCTTTGGATAAGGTTGTTTGAATTCTGGTTTCTTCATCAAGCTTTTGAATATTTTAGGTACAGCTTCATCTTTAAAGGAGTAAACAATTATGTCGCTCTAACAGGGATATTCTTTTACTCGCTGTTCGAGGTGATCCCTCCTGAGATGGTCGTTGATTGTATTGACTGCTCTGTTTCTGAGAGTAATGTGACAAAGACTGGCGAAGCTCTTCTGCATATATCTTTATTGGTTGCTTTCCTTTGTCGACAGTAGCGACTACCCCTGATTTCTGTTCAAACACTCTGGTCACCTTAGCCTTTTCATGAGGCTTCATGTGCTTCATTTCTTCTTGAAGACTACTGGCTTTACTGAGTAGCTTCTCGAAGGATATGATGGTGAGTCCCTTAAGCATGAAAGCTACTGGCCCATGAATGCTTTTGTGTAAAATCTCAATCGCTTGATGTTCTTGTAGCTGAGGTTCACATTTCATGCTAAGGTTTCTCCACCTCAAAATATAGTCTGCCAAGGTTTTGCTGGGTTTCTGCTTCCTCTCCAATAGACACGACACATGATGCTGCGCCCCGACAAATCTCTTCATAAATAACTGTTCCAACTCAGAAAATAGTTTAACTAACCCGTTGGGCAAGTCAGCGTACCAGTTAAAAGCAATCCCTGACAAGCGGCTAACAAACTGCTGACAGAGTAGAGCCTCATTATTCCTCGTGTTGCCACAACTAGCTCGGAAATGTGCTATGTGCTGTCTGGGAATTCCAGTCCCATGTAATATCTTGATGTTTGGGGCCACAAAACCCTTAGGGAAAGGGATGACATCGAACTCCTCCGGGTAAAGTCTACCCTTTAAAATTGATGCACCGCCCTTGGACTGGGCTAAGGCATTCCGTACTTATTCAACCATTTGCTTGAACTCTTTTTCTGATATGGCACTTAACGGAGAATCTTTCTTTGGTTTTTCATCTTTGTCTGTCAAAGTAGCCTCCCTTCTTTCATCTGTGATGTGTATGATTTCTGGCTGATTAATCTCTGGAGAAGCCAACCTTGGTGCTTGTGATTACCCCTGAATGGTGGCCATAGCGGTCACAGCTGCAGTCATCTATTCTATTCTTTTATCCAATAGACTGACTTGTTCATCCCTTAGGAGGATAACCCTACGCAGCTCATCTACGGTGTTCTCTTCAGTGTGAGGTTGAGCCTCGCACGTAGATGTGGTAGCTTTATTTTTGATCACATGGACATCCATGAAATCATCTTCCAAGTAATCACTGTAATCAAAATCTTCATTGTCACTATTGTCAGAAACTCCGTGCTCTCGAGCTAACTCAGAAATCTCGATCCTGAGTTTCTCAAGGAGGACCTTGATGGACATCCTCTATTTGTTCCTCCATCTCGCTAGCTATTATCACGACAATGTCAGATATTTCACGCACTAGTTTTACTTCCTGTCTTGCAGACTCACTGAACTGTATCGGTGCAGCAACCTTGGGTACCCATACCCTTTTTTTCTTCGATGATGATGCCTCAGGACGGGACGTCTTAGTAGAGACATCGGTATGTCGAGGAAAGGTATGCTCCCCGTGGTGTAAACCGGCTATAGTGTCAGGTAACCGTCTTGTCTTTCTTTCCGTGATTGCAGGAATGATGGGTAAACTTCTCGGACCTAGTCTTAACTTAATCTGTCGACGACCTGCGGTCCTAGTGGTGGTATGATCGGTGGTGACCATAGCAGTATCAACTCAGTTTCTCAAAAGGAACCAGACACGAACACGGGTAGGTGACTTTTTAGTCGAATTATGAGATTTTCTAACGGAATTAACATCCTTTAAAATTTTTTTTTTCATATGAGGGGAAATTGCATGTCCCTCTCGCTTAAGTAACTCACTAACAGAACATCCTTCTTTAGTAGCAAGCCTTCTGAATAATGCACTAACTCGGGTGATGGAAATGAATTTCTTTTCCTCCTCACTATGTCCATGAAATGATGGTAATGCGACAATAATCTCCCGGATACTCTCATATCCATCAGTATCTATCAGAGGATGGAATCTCCTCCCTTGTAGGAGTGGATAAATTTCTGTTAACACCTCTTCAATTCGATGAGGCTCCCCCTCAAAGGGTGTGTTTTCAAGAGTCTGGGCTTTGATGGCCCTCTGAATTCTTCTATTGTGGTTCCTCCTTTGAGTTCGGGTCAGCGGTACAGTCCTTGAGCTTGACCCAATCTCAAATACGGGTGGTGGAATAGTTAATTCTTCAGACGGATCTTCAACAACCATCACTTCTTTTCCCGTAGTAGTAGCAGGGATAGCAGTCTTGATGACAGCAGCTTTAGCATTCTTGCAGGCAGGGAAGTCCTGAAGGCAGTTCAAACTGAATTCTGCAGATGGCTCTTTTATTTTCGGGGCCGGGGCAGCGATCTTCATTACCACAAACGTTGTACTTTCCCAAGATAGAAATGGGTAAAGTATGCCAACGGAAGAAGGGTAATCTGGTCCAAGAGGGACATGGACATATTACCGATGTATGAAGATAATATTTCTTGATTTATATGGAGAGAAAAGCACATCCCTAGTGGAGTTGCCAGAAGCTGTCGACGCTACTTCAAAGATTGGAGGGGAGTTGCCCGTAAGAAGCTGTCGGTCACCAGAATTGAAATCCCGTCGCCTGCTTCATAAGGATGTTGAAGTATGAAAACAAACTGACCCCATATTTTTCATAGTTTAAAATGAAAGAGCATTGTACCTCAAATCTTGTATCTATCCCAAAGGATAAACACAAGACTTGAGGATGAGGCTCGATCAAATTAACTAAGGAAAGTATGACGTCTGTTTGGTCTGCGAAACCTTTGTACTTGCCGACAAGTCCCCCTATTTAATATAAAAAATTAAATAGGGTTTATATTAAGCTGGGTTTGGACATGCTTCTTGTAAGAGAAAGCCCTTATATGTAATTACATCTTAAATGACCAAAGCCACCTAAGAAAACTCTCGATAAAACTCAAGAAAAATTATCTTCAAGGAATTTCAAAGGGGAGGACTCTTCAATGAAATCAGACATAGAGGTGTGAAAGGGGATTGGTTCAAATTTGGAACATTTTATTGTAGAATCCAAAGGAAGAAGAACTAGAGGATGTCATGGATCCAAAGGAGAACCTCAGTGACTTCCCGAGCTGTCCTAATGTTTGGCTTTAGTTTTGAGGAGAAATATTTAAGTGTTTCATCTTGCCAATTTTATTTAGTTAGGGCTTATATTCGTGTGAGATAATCACACAAATAGCCTGGAAGAAATGAGGATTTAGGTCGTGACAAACGACAACCTCGGAATCCTAAGACGAGTTAGGACTTGTATTATATAGCAAGGCTATGCAAATGACTAAAGGTAAGGTGAGGATTTATGTTGCATAAGCAAGCAAGCTCGATATCCTATGGCTTTGTTGTTTAAGTCTAAGGAAGGAAGATTGGTTTAGCTGGGGAAGACAGGTTTTGCTGTTGAAGATGGCTGTGCTGCCCACCATGCTAGCTCCAAGTTCTTTACCGTGACGAGTTTGCATTTTCTACTATGTCAAGTTATAATATCAAATCAGGTGGCCCTAGGGTTGAAGTTCTTTAAATTTTATGAAGGCAAATTAAAGTTGAATAGAGTGACAGCAGTTAGGATCCTAGGGTTCCCTCGTTCCGGCACCACTTTTTTCTATTGAATTCACTTAATCCAAATGAACTTACTAAACTCAACTTCATGAGTTCCATAATTTCATTTAAACCGTGGGAAGCCTCGTTAGCAACCGTAGGTTACCTCCTCTGAGGGATTCCCGATCATCCACTAGAGGTGTCTTAATTTAGTTGAAGTTTTAGTTTTGTGTGATGTTTGTGATTAAATTTTGAGTTGTTTTACATTTTGAATTTTATGGCGGTGGATTTTATCTTGGTTGATTTTAGTTTTGGTTTTGGTTATAGTTATGTGGCTATCCTGATGGTTTTAGTTTTCATGTAGAGTGACATCTTTGTTTAGCATGCAAATTTGCAGGTATAAAAGTACAGTATGAAAGTACAAAAAAAGCAACGCTGAAAAAACTGTAAAAGTGTACCTGACGAGTCTTCTCGTTCCACCACCTAAAACTAAAAATGCATGTTAAGGCAGTTTATGAA
>NW_018220787.1:262840-263326 GCF_001263595.1 Phalaenopsis equestris
AGGTATAAAAGTACAGTATGAAAGTACAAGAAGGACAATGCTGAAAACTGTAAAAGTGTACCTTATGAGTCTTCTCGTTCCACCACCTGAAACTAAAAATGCATGTTAAGGCAGTTTATGAATTATAGGAAAAGTAAGTTCTGGTGGTTTTCCTAACCCTATGTCATATTTTGGTGAATCCTTAAAAGTTTAATTAAGGAGGATTTCATTGAATGAAGAATATTAAGTTTAATAAGCCTTTGAGGTATCCAACAAGTTAGGAGGGGGAAGCAGGTCCATGCCTCCCTCTCACCAACTGGTGAAAGGCCTCGAGTCTATTTAAACTTATTATGTTGCTTAATGGTTTATCCTGTAAATACCCTTATTACTGAGTGAACATTGATGTCTCAATTATCCCTAAGAATAGGGTGATTATCACTTATCATTTAATTTGAAAATTATGTGGGTGAAGACCCTTAAAGAGGAATTTGAACACTTAGCCAAATT
>NW_018220787.1:263483-265275 GCF_001263595.1 Phalaenopsis equestris
GTTTTGAAAAGGGAAGCTATAAGTGGTCATGATTTGAATTTTATTTGAACATCAAAATAGGGGTATTAAATTGATTAGTTGTCATACCCCTAAGTCCAGGATCATTGTCCAGGATCATTTAATTTTAATGAACTTCCAAATTTTAATAATTTAGAAATTTATTAACCTTAATTAAGACAGTGAGATTTGTTTCTACCAATTAACCCCTTATGTTTCAAGTATCAAATAAATTGATTAAGATCAGAGGTTGCACATTCCCCTCCTTGACTTAAGCCTAAATGTTAATTAAGGCTAAATTTCCAAAATTACACATTTGCCCCTAAGGCTCTAACACTTCATAATTTGTCAAATTCAATTCAAATGACTTTGAAATTTTTATCCTATCTCGTTCATGGGTTAATTAAGACATCACAAGAGAAAATATGATTTTTCAAAATTTAATTTAATTTATATAAATATTTTCATACAAAAATAGGATATTTCAAAGAAAATTCCTAACTTGACCAAGGTAAATCCTAATCCCTTGAAATTTTCACTGGAGGTATGTATACCTAGACTAGACATGTCCTTGGATAAAATTTCATAATTTTTTGAATCCTGTCAAATTTCATAATATTTTTAATTATCTCTGATTTATTAGAATTATTTTAAGTATTGGGTTATTCAATAAAAATAAAATATTTTAAATGGTGAAAATTAAGTTTTCTATTTTTGAAAAATCTCTCTAAGGTCAGAAATTTGTATTTTTGAAAAATCTCCGTAAGGTCAGAGAACTCAGAGGAGTAAATTTTATATTTTTCTAATTTTTCTTTGAATTATTGGGATTATTTTAGTGTAAACTCATTTTTAGCCTTTTTTAAAAAAAATTATTTTTAAGATTTGAAATTCAATATTTTTGTTTAGGCAATCAGGACAAAGATTCTAATTGTTCCTAAGTGATTAGGAAGCAATTTAGAACATTTCCATGAGTTTTATTATTTTTGTGATTTCTTATGGATTTGTAATTATTCAAATATTTAAAATAGGCTAAAAAATCAAGTTTTTATTTTAAATATCATTTTATTTTTAATAAATACCCTTGATTACAGAGAACTTAAAAAACTAAGTTTTATAATTTTTTGAGTTATATTTTGATTTTTAAAGATCATTTAAGTGTCAAAACTGGTAGTTATCTTTAAAAATGAATTAAAGTTATCAAATGAACTCAAAACATTTTGAAATTTTTATGATGAGTTCTCTGGATCATAAGTCATAGTGGAGATAAAAAATAAAGTCATTTAAATGTTTATATTTTCTAAAGTTAATTATCTTAGTGATTTAGTATTTGTAAAATTTAAGTGCATTTTAAATGACTTGACCCATGAAATTATTTCCAAAGGTTTCTCTAGTCATGGTGGACCTTCCAAAATTTTCTGGGGATTTTCTAATCAATATGCTAATTTCCATGATTATTTAGAATAAGTAATGTGGAATAATTTGAAAAATATGGATCTTTGTATAGGAACCTCTTCTGACTTTGGAAAAATCAGAGGATGTTACCCTTGCAGGAGGCTGCAACATGCTTAAATTTCAAGACAAGGTGATGTATCAATATGCATGGGGAATCAAATTATTTAAATCAGTGTTTAATTAATTGAAACTAAAATATGCATAATATTGTCTTGAAATTTATTTCACATTGTTCTCCTCTGTTCACTGAGCAAGAGAGTATTTTTATTTTATTTTTCTGATTTTTCTACGCAAAGTTATAAATTTTCTAAGTTAAGGGTATTTAAATAAATAAGAAAAAGCC